>NW_024349505.1:2816363-2870688 GCF_902729225.1 Pteropus medius | reverse complement strand
CACCTAAAGTCTCCTCTGAAATGCAAGTTTCGATTTTACAGGTGTTTATTATGAACAGCAAGCTTTTTACAAATGATTAGACTCAGGCTGAAATGGTATTGAATGACTTTCACTTGAGTTTACATGGCTGTTAAAATTGACAGCTTTTTTTCACTAAAAGTGCAATGGCATTCGAGGAGATGACAGGATGCACTGTCCCTTTTTTATATCCATAAATTCTGTTGCTAACTGTGTATGTATGAGAGCAAGAAACACTTGAAAATTGTCACACCTTACTCCAAGCCCTGCATGCCTTAACGCTTACACAGGATTGCCAACTTGGATCTCATTACCCCATCCGGGGTTGCCCTGTGTCTGCATCCTCAATACATGAACAACCTATTTTCTTCTCCACCCTCTCAGTCCTATTCATTTCAAAAGTTATTGATTGAAAACTTATCATGTCCAAGACAAAATACCAGGCACTGAACATTAAAAAATTATCAACTCATTGCCCCCATTCTTAAGTTTCCACCTAATTATTTAAATATACACATACATTCACAAATATTTTCTTTGTAAAAAGGTGAGTGGAAAGATGGACGTATGCATAAGGTGTTATAACAATGTGAATAATGTTGCTTTTTGTTAAGATTTTTAAGGTAAAGTATTGATATCTGGTAATAAATGAATTCATTACTTTTTACTCGCATGCAATATAGAGTTAAATGTTTCAGTTCTTTACACAAAGGAGTAAATAATTTAGGAAATTTCACATGGAAATTAATTTAAGGAATTTTATAGACTGATGATACATAATATTTTTAATATAAGATAGAGAACTTTTCATGTCTGTCATATTCCACCATGTAAGCCGCTTGCTATGTGTTTGAAGTAACTGATCACTTATATAAAGGTGTTAATTTAACTAAATATTGGTAGAAATTTCACTCCAGGAATAAGAAAACATATATTAGAGATATAATGAGCTAGGTCCAACATTGGAATATCATGTTATTACAAAGAATTATCATATCAATCTAAAGAGGATAAAATGTTTAACTTGTACAAAAATATGATTTAAATATTTGGGACTCAGTAGAGAGTGAGATTATTTTCTGGAAACACCCTCACAGTCCTCCTGAGATATATAATAACATACACATAAATAGAATGTTGCTGCTGATTATTACATTATAGCTGTATGGCTATAATCTATAAAGACTGACATTATTAATCTATAAATACTCTAACAATACTGTAGATAATCTTTTAGGTATACAGAGAGTTTTTAAGACTTTCACTTTAGGAAAGTGTCAGTGAGATGCAAAACACATGAAAATAGTACTTAACATGAAATAGCTATAGAAACTTTCTGAGTCTGTCTTTAGTGAGGTTCTTAAGTAGGTACCCGGACTACAGTGAAAGCAAGAGGAGCATCGGAACTTTGACTTAATTATCTCGTTTAATTCTTACCTTAATCTTTTGACATTGGTATAATCTTCCTGTGTTCACATGAGGAACCGAGGCTGAGGAAATTCAAGTAATATATCCAAGATCCCAGAACTAGCGAGTGGCAGAGTTTGAATTTAATGACAAAAGTGTTTCAGGTTCTGTGTATAGAAAAATTAAAACATTACAAAACAAAAAAAAATCCTTGAGTAAAGAAATCATAGAAAAATACCAAGATATTTACATATTTTAGATATGTGGAATTTAAAAGGAATCCATTTAAATTATAACTTCATATTTTACTACATATATAATTTCGACCATATTATTTAACCTCTGAACAACAGACTAGTTATTTGAAAATAATAAAATGGTTTTTAGGTCAATTTAAATTAGTGTAATATACATTAACCATCTCTTAAAACCCAGTGACAAATAACACTTACAATTGATTCGGATTTGACTGCTTGGGTCCCTGTGTAATCCACCCAGTCGGTTCCTGGTATCCAAAGGTTTCCTTTCATATCGGTAGATTCAATCAATCGGAGATAGAAAACAGTAGTTTTGCATTCCCAGTCGCAGTTTCCCAGCCACAGACTCTCAAGCGCAATGGAAAACGTTCTTTTCTATCCACTATTGATTGGTTGAATCTGCAGGTGTGAAGGTCTGACTGTAGAATCAAAAGTTACAGCTGATTTTCCACTGAGCTGCGGTGATGGGAGTCGGCTCCCTTTACTCCTGCATTCTTCAAGGCTCACCTAGTTTCTTTTATTTCCCTCACTTTCAGGGAATTCATAGTCTAATAAAGAAGATATATCTTGTACTCGTGTAACCAATATTCAGAGAATGCGCATAATGCTGTGTAAAGTTTTAAAATGTTTTAAAACATGAATCTTCCTAAGAATTATCTGATTTCTCTAACTATAGAGCGTTTCTTTTTTGTAGTTAGATGTTTATTATTTAGTTTTTGTGTTTTAACAGTCACAGTTTTCTTTTTTTTTTTTCTGTGCCTGTTTTACATGTAGTGAATAATTTCCAAATTTCACTCTACAGAACATAGATGTAGGCCAAGGTCTTGAATTTCTCAACTACTGAGGTATGTAATTATATGTTACCTCTCTTTGCCTTAATTTTCTCATATGTAAAACTGAGTTTTCTGCCAAACATTACTAGAGATTTTGAGGAAATAAGTAAATTGATGTAAAATAATTTGGAAAGTTTAATAGGTTACTGAAATTATATACATATCTTTATGATATGTATATAAAGATACATCAAAAGTAAAATGGAGAGATAAAAGAATGGAGGGATAAATAGATGGATAGGAATGAGGAAACTAATTTTAGTAAAGTATTGAGGGTAGGTAAAATCTCTATAGTGGGTAAATCATTCTTTTTTAATTTTGCACATATTTGGAATTTTTTATAATTATATTTTGAAAAAAAGGGGCACTTAAGTAGAAGAAATATTAGCCATTAGAATGTGTCTCTATTCCATACCCTGTGACTTTCAGTATTTATTTCTCTCAACATTTGGCATCATCCAGGGTCTATTAACTCCTCCACCAACCTCACCCATTATCCTCTCACTCTTCGTCTATGGCTTCAGTTTTCTTGGTGCTGTCTCCTTTCAGAGCTTTCAGGTGCTTAATTTGCCTTGTGATACTGTTTTTGTGTTGGCAGATGTGCTGCATGAAACTCTACACCTTCCTCGCAACTTGCTCTGATACAAACATCAATGAAAATTGAATCAGCAATGTTAAATCCATACATCCCCATGAAAAAACCTATGAGAAAAAAGAAAAACCAAAGTGGTGTAGGTATTTGTAATAATATATTGAAATAGTATTTTAATAATATTTATCAAATAGCTCTCTTTCATGAATTATAATATTGCCACAGCTTTGCAAAGCTCGTTCTCATTGTGGGCTCCTATTAATTTTAATTTTAGGATAGACAAATCAGTCAGTGGTTGTTTTCTCTATTGTTATTTGTTGCTCCTTTTGTTGTAATTCTTACTTTGACTAAACATTTATTGAGAATCTGCCATATATTGGGTACCTACTCCAAATAGTCAGATGTTTTGATGTATGTTAGTGACAGATTTTAACTTCCTTCTCTGATGGTATTTCTCTTTTTTCTACTTAAACAAAACCCTGTTGGGGGCACTTATTTTTCTGATTGTTCTCTAAAACTACAATCAGTGATGTGAGATAAAAAGAGCTTTGGAATAGGAGATACAATATAGAATTTCTAGGAAATAATTAGTCATGTTACTTTCATAGATTTTTTTTTTGAGCTACACAAATATTTAACTTCTGTCTTCATTGTTTTGTTTTGTTTTGTTTTCATTTATAAGTTGAGGATAATGTATAATGTTAATTCCAGTTCTATCATTTTATTTTGTTATTTCTAAAATCTTCATTGTATGAAGCAAGCATTAAATGTCTAGAGAAAAACAATCAAAATGAAATTCTATATATGCAACAATTTGCCTATTTCTTAATTTCGATAATCACTTAGCTTATCTTTCTTAGTATTTGCTGACTTAGTTAATGTTACAGCTATAATAAAGTTTTAAGAGGATCATTACATTCTAAGATTGATATTTATTTCTGCAAATATCAATTTAAGTGTAAATTTTATTTTAACAGTGTGCTGGAGCAGCCTAATCACCAAGAAAATCAAAGTAGAATAAAAGCGATTTATTGTGGACAAGTATGATCTCTAATATCAAGTGTAGAGGATTCATGGAACACAGATCTATAAAAGTATCAGAACAGAGAAAAAAGTGTTCAAATAAAATTAATAAGGTTAATTGACCCTTTCATCTGTTAAAATATAATATAAATAAACCATAATTAAAAGATTGGCATTATCACAAAAATAAAAAAGATCAAATGGAACAGAGTAAATAATTCCAAAATAGAGAGCTTATTACCTTTCACCCATGGGAAAAAATATGGACATGTCAATAAATGTTAAGACAAATGGTATTTAGAAAAAAATAAATGTCAGGTACCCTGCTTTACAACCTGAATAAAATTAAATACATTTCATTTTCATTAAGTAAATAAAAAATCCCACAAAGAGAAATCACAAAGTTAAAAAATAACTTGTACAAAAGGCTTCCAAGGCTATGGACTTATATGTAAATGGCTTATAGAAGACCTTTAGATTCTTTTTCATAGTAACTCAGCAACAATGTGTGTGTGTGTTTGCCAAGAACTCTATATCAACGATGGATCATGTAGACAAGTCTTTAATCCCTCCACCTGAATAACTATTAACCATATAAAAAGAAGTGCCCATTTATTTTTATTATATATACCAAAGATTGGTTATAATGTTTATTACAATTATATTAATACCTACTTGGCAATTAATCTGTCTACTTATATTTCTGATCTCAATTAAAAAGATATGATTTAAACATTTGCCCAACATTATTGTATGTTGATAAATCTCGGAGTTTGAATTAAGCTGGAGATTTCAGAGTTAACTATTTGGCTGCATAGATTTGCTTGAATAGAGTGCTATTTTTGTGGATGGCTAGAAAACGTAGGCTATTGCTTTTTTGCTGGATAAGTACCAACCTCATGTCAATGTGGAATGGTCAGGATGTGCTTGGTGTTCCAAATGGCTGTTTGCCAATTTGAAAGGTTTCTGAAAAGAAAAGGGACTATTGTGCATTCTTTTTTAATCACAGCAAATTGTACGGTTGTGGAGCAGACCCCATAGTGAAAAAAAAAAAAAACCACTTTGCTGACCCATCCACACAAATTTCATCTCCTTGATTTGAATACCTGTAAGGTATCATTTTCTTTTCTTTTATTATTTTTTTTAACCTTTTGTCTTCTCTCCTCTCTGTGCTATAAATCAGTGTTTGAGGGGGAAAATAATTCTGGCTAGATTAGCTCCTATTTAGCTATAGTAGCCTGCCACTATATAGAGGCACAGAAGGCGCTTCAGCAGCGTTAGCACTTGCAGTTAGGTAATGAAAGAGCAGAAATGGTTTGGATCAGAGTTATAGATGTAGAAAAGGCAATTGAGATGAAGATAAAATTAGAAATATAAAGCATCAAACAACATGAACTCCTTTTCAGGATAAAAAAAAAATACAGTATACTTCACTGCTTAAAGAGCTCAGACTTTGATGTCAAACGGATGTAAGTTAAAACTCCATTGGTCTGCCATTACTAGGTCTCTGACCTTGAGCAACTTAATCTTGGTAACTTCTGTTTCTCCACTGGTATGAACTGGATCATATGTCATAGTGTTTAGAAGCAGTTAATAGCATAAGACATATAAATGATCAGTCCAATGTATGAATATATTAGATGTTAAAACACAGTTGTAATTTTCACTATAATAATAATAATAATTATTAAAAACAAAATCATGAGGATGAATACCAGCAGTCATTATTTAAAACTGTTACTACCCTTGTAAAACCTTTTTACAAGAGGATGTTTATACACACTGAAGAAGAACCTGCATGTAATACAATATCTAGTGGTGTCTAAGGATAAATTAATTATAAAGTATCATTCACCTCAATTATCAAATAATAAACACTAAAAAATATATTATCCTGTCAAGTTTTTTTTCCTTTCATATGGAAATGTTGCACAGTCTTGGATGCCTTGTAGTCACTGTAACAATATAAGTTCTCATTCCATTAGAAACACATTGAAGTGCAAGTTAAAATAATTAACTGTGTAATGTTACAAATTAAAGTCCGCTTTTCCTAAAACTTTTTTTTATTTAGAAAATATTTTGGAGAGACATCTTTTTTACATAAGAATACCTGATCAAGATAAAATTTTTTGTAAAATTGCAGAGGAATTGTACAGCAATACACAAAAACACACCAATCATACATATACTTCACACACTATACACACACACACACAGAAAATGTCTAGTATACAAGCAATGATGTCAGCATTCCTTTATGGATTCTCATTTTCTTATGTCAAAAGACGAATCAAAAATTACTAAGCAAAAGAGGTTAAATATTCTTTCCCCAAAAATCACTGAAAACATTCATCTGTAAAAATCAAATCCTACAGCTGCATGCTATTCTGATCAATCGGTTTTCTCTATTGAAATACTAGAATTTTTGATACTGATATAATCTGATAATAAATGCTAATTATGTTGAGCAATATTAGGTACTGAAAATATAAAAGTTGTGATGTATATAACATTTAACACATATTCATGTGTCTCCAACAAATCCTAGCTTATGACTAGCTCTGTTTTAACATGTTACCATTCCCTTAACTTTGTTTCTGCCTTTTCTATGGCCTGGGTCCTTACACTTGTTTTGTTAATTGGATTTCTGCCTCTTCTCCGCTGCCTGAGATTCTGATATGATGTGAAAAATGTTTAATTCAATAAAACTCCCTGTTACTCAGCATAATGTTGGAATAAAATCTGTTTAATAGTAAGTTTCCTACCTGTATAGATTCTCTGCTCTACTCAGCCTCTGAATTCTACATTCCTGTCTGTCTTTGCTGCCTACAAAGATCAACTCCTATCCACTGCCAATATACCCTATCTTCTCTTATTCTCTTCCTGACTGAATTTCCACACAGTTCTGTTTTCTAACATTTCTGTGACTAAAATGTCACTTGACTCTAGGATTGTCAGTATCTTTTTTAAGGTTCTAGATACCATTGCATGTTCAAGTTACTCTCATTGTATAAAATTCTGTCTTGACTCTGTATTCCTGCCTAACTACTATCTATTCTGTCTCTTTTCTATATCATCCAACCTTTTAATAAGGTAGACTATACTTTTTCATCTCTAGGGTGACCATATGCCCTGGATTGGCTAAGATAGTTCTGATTATAACTGTTTACCTGCTGAAGTTATTGCTAGATTCTGTTGTTACTTATAAAGTATTCTAATTTAGATGGTAAAATTTATTTTCATATTACTTATTCGATGCCCTCCATAAACCTCTGTAGTTAGGGTCCTTCCCTCACTAATATATGGAACTTTGATCACTTAAAAGACCAAAGATTCATATTTGTCAATGATAATATTTCAGTCTTTATCTTACCAGATTCTTCTTCATTTAGCACCCTTTAACCCTCCCTCCGTAAAACTCTCATCACATTATCCTCCTTCCTCTATTTCTCCATCCATTTGTTCTGGTTCTCTCTTGATCACACTATTTCTTCTTCTCCCTATCCCTTAAATATTAATATTGCTAAAGATTCTTTTTATCACCCCATTGCTCTCATCTGTATTTTCTTAAGGTGAATTCATGATTTTCCTCATTCCAATTACCACTGATATGCAGATGATTCCCAAATTAATATTCCCAACATACTTCCCTACTCCACCTCTCCTCCAACAAATTTTATTGGACTATTTTACTTATTACATCTCTTGATTGATAATATTGTGCTGGGCTAATAATACAGTTTTGCCACTAGTCTTCCTTTCTTCAGACTTAACCCATTAAAAGTTGTCTTCTAACCAAAATGAAAGCATAACATTCCTGCTTCAAATGTTTCAATATTTTTTAAGTTATTTCTGAAATCCACATTTTTATAATGGCAAATAAGATTTTTTATTATAGAACCCCTGACTACTTCCTCAGCCTCCTCTTATATTCTGATGTTTTACCTTAAATTTTATTTACTAATACAGAGAACTGCTTATATCTCACCATATACCCCAGGTTATTTCTGATCTTCATGATTTTATTTTTACTTTTCCTTCTTCCTAGATAGCTAGTCAAATAGCTAACACTTTCTTATCTTTTAATACTAAATCCAGACCTCACATATTCAAGAACAGCCCTGAGCTCTTTAGGGTAAATTAGATGACTTTCTAATTCACCATCCATCCTATCCAACCCTCATTGTGTAATCACCCCCATGACCTTGCCCAACACATATTGTGTATGCATGTTCATTAGCAGGCTCACCATATTGTTTCTTTGTCCATTTTTTCAATGGATAAAAGAGATTTCCTCCAGGGAAACCCCACATCTCTTGTTCTCATTTTTTTCATATCTCTTCTGTTTTCATTTTTAATTTTCCAGCACCATAGGAACTACTTTTTAATTATGACTAGAGATCAGTCTTCTGTTTTGTGCTAGCATATGCAACAGTGGTGGCAACTGCAGCAGAAGCAGCTATAACAATAAAATCTATATTTCTTTCTTGAGAATTATGAGAAATTAAAAAATCTGTAATATTGAAAACATTTCCCCAAATCAAATATTATATATGTTTCAGAAATTTCTAATTATATTTCAAGTTGTTGGGAGTATTGTTTTATTAAAAACTAGTAACCATATCCTACTTTCAATCTTGACGATCTGACCCACTGATAATATCAGGTACGAGATTAGAATTTTATTAAATGATAATAGATTTGCATTAATGTAAAACAATAAAAAGGTAGCTTCTTTTGATTTGGTATAGCCTAGAATTTAAATTTTGATCATATCTATAATAGATTTTTTTTGCAGAAAAGATTTTATATTTATTTTTTATAGTGAAACTTTCTACAAAATATTTTAATATGCTTAAAATGTTTTATACTGCAAGAACCACCATAAGAATTTTTGAAAGATACTACTGTGGGTGAAGAAATTAGAATATGGATAAATACAATAAAATAACACATAAAAATGATTATAGCATTCTTGTTGGTTGTAATTAGCCATTTTTCTTATAATTTGTGAAGGCAGTTTCCACTTTGTTTATCTTAAATTTGAAACCTGTAAGAATAAAATCCACCATTGTCTTAGACATCATTATATGTTAGTATTTATATACAGGTGCAAAAAGTACAGTAACTCAATGCCTATCAGGTACTTTTGTGAGGGCATCTGAATTCATACAGGAATTTTATATATTCTCAGTAGCAAATGCATCATTTTTCATGTTAGCATTAAGTAAAGAGTGATTTGTTCCATGTTACTCTCTACCGCTATGTTCTATTACAAGAAATTGCAGAATACCTAATATTAAGGCACTGCTATATGCAAAAACTTTCTTTCATTGTTTTGATAAGTTATTAAAACCTTTAGTAAATTAATACCTCATTGTTTTAATAAACTAAAAATGCATACTACCTCTTTGATTTTTTTTTTATTATTTGTTTGTTTTTTGGACAGACTGAAACAGGGAAGTAGCAACTCAGCATAAAATAATTTCTTGATAAAAACTGGGTAACACTTATGATGTTACTTGATTTGAAGCAATTTAAAAATCTTCACAGCATAGGACACTGTGTACATGACTAGGAAGCACTAGATAAGGAACCTAATCAGATTATTTAAGCTCCTGATGCAATATACAGATGTCAAGTTAGGTAAAAAGTAACAAGTGAGAGGAACTAAACACTAGAACATTTCTACAACATCTTGGACTATTTTAACCATGACGATCACAATATTTTCTCCTATAAAAGGATTGGGACATGGAAAAGGAGAGATGTTATTAGTTGTGCAACCATGGATTTCATTCTACTCACTTTAAGGAGTAGATGACTTCAACTTTCAGAATTAGCAATCATATCCAAAGGCAAGTGAATTTTTCAGTTGTTCAGGTAAAAAACCTTGGACGCATTCCTAACTCTTCTCTCACAATAATTTATCTACTTTCAAAATCCAATTTATAATCAAATTACTTCACATCACCTCCACTACTACCACTCAAGCCCAAGCCAGCAAAATATCTTGCTTAGATTGTTGCAATATCTTCTAAACTGTCCCACATCTCTACCCTTGCCCCTCCCTCTACTGCCTTTTTCCAATACAGCAGCCAGAGTAATCTTTTTAACCAGGAGTCCCCAACCCCGAACCACAGACCAGTACTAATCTGTGGCTTGTTAGGAACTGGGCCACACAGCAGGAGGTGAGTGGCTGGCTAGCGAGTGAAGCTTCACCTCTATTTGCAGCCGATCCCCAGCACTAGCATCACCACATTAGCCACACCTCAAATTATCAGGCATTAGATTTTCATAGGAGCACCAATCCCCGGTGCCAAAAAGGTTGGGGACCACTGTTTTTAACACATAATGGCACTCTTGCTGAAGAACTTTCTGACTAATTCTGAGTAAAGCAGTGACATATAACTTCCTTATAATGCCTTGCAAGGCAAGGCCTGTATCAGTTTTCTATTGCTGTGTAAAATGCAGTAGGCTTAAAATCACACACATCTATTACCTCACAATTTCCATAGCCCAGGTGTCTGGACACCAGCTTATCTGGGTTCTTGTTTCAGATCTCCCCGGGCTGCAATCCTGATGTGAACCAGGGCTACAGTCTCATCAATGAATTGACTAGAGAAAGATCTGCTTCCAAGCTCCCGCTGGTTGTTGGCAGATTCGCCTCTGGTTTGTTGATGGTGTTAGGACTGAGGTTTTTGTTTTTTTCTGGCTGTCAGAAGCAGGTCTCTCTGCATTCCAAGAGGTCATCTGTTGGAATGTAACCCTCTCCAAAGGCCCTCTCAAAACATAACAGCTTATTTTTCGAAGCCAACAATGGAGGAGAATCTTTAGTGTGTTTGTGATTTCATATAAATATAAAATTGTATTGTACTCATGTGAGCGGCATCTCATCATCTTTGTCATTTCTATAATGAGGAGCAAGTGACACGTCCTGCCCACACTCAAAGAGAAGGACCTGACACAGGACATGATTATGGAGGCCACCATAGTGTCTGTCTCCAACAAGGCCCTATATGATATCCCCACTAACTGTTTCTCTGACTTCTTCTACCACTCTCCCTTTTGTCCACTGTGCTCCAGATAGTTTGTCCTCCTCACTGTTCTTTAACTCAGAAAGCAAAATGCTGCTTCAGAGCCTTCCTGCGAATGCCTCTCTGGTGGAAAAGCTTTTTGAGGAAAGAAATCCACTTGACAAGTTTCTATACTGCTTTTACTTCTGTCCTCATATGTAAGCTTATCAGGAAGGACATCCATGACCACCCTATAAAATGCAGCATTTCCCATCCTTCTCACTCTGTATCCCTGCAGTATGTTTCTCCATAGAATATATCACTACTTGACTTTTTATTTACTTTTAATTTGTTTGTTCTCTATCTTCCCCAACATCAACATAAGAGCACAAAATTTTTGTTTACCATTCAGTTCTTAGCACCAGGAACAGAGAGAGCCTGCTGTGTATTTACCAAGGAAGATTTCAACAAACATGTGTACAATGGATTAATCGGTTATTCTTCTGCTTTCTGAATAAGGATTAAATTGGATCAAAATAAGGATGTCATTTCTGAGAAAGAATAGTGTTTCAACAAATAGTCCATAATATAGAAAAAAAACTTAATGTTGATTATTCGATATTTGTCTTCATTGTGTGTGAATTTGATTGATGCATTTCAACTTTATCTTCTATAAGTAGATTTATTCACTGTGCATATAATCTGATAGTAAGACCTTTGCTGGAGAGAAGGCAGGAAAGCTAGGCTTTTGGTGGAGATCTACTCACAAAACTTGGCAGGAGGCCTTCCACAACCAACATAGGGTTTTAATAAATCTTCACTGAAATAAGACCTGTTATTTGCAGCTCTGCTGTTTGTGATCTTCAGTCAGCTGGACATGATACAACATGGAGCTATAGATTATTCTTACTTTTTATCACACCGATTATTAAACAATAGTTATTAGTATAGACCATTGCTTTGAAAGTGTTGCTATATTGTTAAACATGTTGCTATATTTTTGTCCATTAACTTGAATACAATTCAAGTGTAGTTTTTCAGTCTTACAGATTTAGATTTATAGGAGTCTCTTTCATTTTTATGAAAATCCCATCGTTCCTGAGAAAACACTATCAAGTGCACATAAAATATGTACGTCCAAACAAAATAAGACTTTGGGTTCCAAAGAGAGGGGATATTATGCTAATGAGGCCAACAGAATTCAGTGTGTGCTTTGGCAATAATAAGGAATGGTGAAAGAAATAATTGGGATCAAGGTTATGAATACAGAGGAGATTAAATCAAAGTACAAATGCATGATGGGTCAAGATATTAGAATATGCTGCCAAAATATATTTCCTGGAGAAAATGAAGATCTGTATCCATATTAAAATTACTCACACAAAGGGATATAATAATACTAAAAAAGAGACATGATTATGAATTTGATTTAATTATAGGTTATATTGGAGCTAACTTGCCATATGAAGAAAGGGAATGAGTGCTACATTTTTCTTAAGATTTTTAAGGAAGAGAGAAAAGCAATTAAGATTATAATAATAATCTTCTGATAATAGGGTTACTGTAAGTAATCAACAAGACCCCTGATGTTCTGTTTAACTTAGTGTACATCTCGAAAATTGGCTTTTATGGAATAAAATCCAATATACTATTTAAATCTGTTCTTTGTGAAAAAAAAATCATCTAAAAATATTTAAAAGTCTTTACCTTGGAAAAAGACACTGTCATATGCTGGGAAGGTTTTTAAATTGCTTCAAGATTTTGAAGGAAGATTTAGCAGTACCTACCCAAATCTTTTATGTACATACCTTTATATGTACCACAATAAGTATACTGCTATTAATTTTCCACAAATTTCATAAAGAATGAAAAAATCTGATATATTGCATGTTGTTTCTTACAGCATTGAATATAATAGAAAAAAAGCTAAAATCAACCTAAATAACCATCAATTTGGAAGTTTAAATAAAATACTATGCAATATTTCTAGGAATAAGGTAAAACTCAATGTGCTGATATGGAAGTATATGTTGCTTTATTGCAAAAAAGTACTTTGCAATATAATTCTGTATAATATAATCGCACTTGTATATATTTAAATGTATGTGTATATATATTTTTAGATTTATATGTATTATATAGTTATAGATCTTAAAAAATACATAAAAGTACATAGAACTAAAAGGGACACTGGGGGCTATGAAATAGTGACTTCTTTGATTCAAATACTACTTTCAAGATTTAGAAAATTTTCTTACTCTTTGTGTCTCAGATTTCCATGTGTGATATAAAATGCAAAATTTAATATAATGTAAAATTTAATAATATTTACTTCAGGAGCTATTTCGAAGATTAAATTAGTGCATGTATACCTTGAGAACATTGCTTGTAACTTTGTAAGCATGTAATAGGAATCAATCATCTTTATTATCACCCTCAGCATCATTGTCTTTCTTATTATTATCATTTCGACATGTGTGTGTATAATATTCTGATTTAACTTTTAAAATATTAAATGATAATCATATTTTAAAACATAATATAAATGAATTAATTAAATTACTCTTGAAATGACTTTTGTATTAGAGTGCTAGGGCTGCCATAACCAGTACCACAGTCATTGCGGCTTAAAGAACAGAAATTTATTTTTTCATAATCTTGTAGGTTAAAGACTGCTATCCAGTTGTCAACAAGGTCAGTTCCTTCTAAGAGCCAAGAGGGAAGGATCTGTTCCAGATTTTTCTTCTGGGTTTATAGATGAATGTTTTTTCCCTGTATCTTTACATCATTTCTCTCTTTTTTTTTTTTTTTTTTTTTTATGCCTACAGCACCCAGTCTTCCTAGGTGGTCTCCCATCCAAGAACTAACCAGACCCGACCCTGCTTAGCTTCCAAGATCAGACGGGATTGGGCGTGTTCAGTGTGGCATGACCATAGACCATCATTTTCTCTTTGTATGAACCTGTGTCCAAAGCTCTTCTCCTTATGAGGACATTGGCCATATTCCATAAAGGCCTACCCTAATGATTTTATTTTACTTTAATTACCACTGAAAGACCCTGGGTCCAAAAAGATCACAGTGGGATTAGTACTTCAGCATATGAATTTGAGTAGGTGGGGATGCGGGGAGGAGGGGAAAAGGACACAAATAAGTCCATAATAGTATGCTAAATACTAAACTCTCTCTTGGTCATTTTTTTCATTTATATAATTTAACTCTTAGAAATAGTCATCACAAAATGATCATTTTATTCATCTTTAGAACTTCAGAGGTTAGCATAATTCAAGTAAGAGTCAATGAATTTTGTTTAATAGTTGGGACAGAGTATCATATTGAAACTCCAACTTTCTATTTTTAAGATAGGCAGCACCATATTCTCATTAAGAGACTGGCATTTATAAGCTATGTATGACGTCCATTCACTCTTACTAAAGGAAAATGAATAGGCCTTTTGTGTTTCTAAGACTTAAATCTTCCTTATCTCTGAGCATGGAGTGTGTTTATGTGTAGATCTGTGTGTGTGTGTTCATGTATGTTTCTAAAGTACAAACACCCCTTCTAGATGTGATAGCCATGTCCTGTTTTAACAGACAACAATTCCAAATTACACCAGCTATCCTAGACAATGATTAATAGGATCCTTTTTCACTCTCGAAAGTGGCCTGATTAAGATAATGAATTATATGGCCACCCAAATTCATAGATAACCAAACTTCATTGTTTTAGACATTGAGCTAAATAGTTCTTTACATGTCTAGGGATGAGAAAGAAGGTAGCAAAATTCTGTGTTCTAAGACACCAGAACTTCTTTGTCTTGTAAATATCTCTGCCTTACAAATTCTATTACAGTCTGTGAGCCAAATACTCCTGTGAGAAATCTGGATTTAATAATGGCTCCAGCAGTTAAAGCTAAGTGAGCTTAAATAAGAGTTTTAAATTCTCAATATCTCAGTTTTGTCAATAGTAAAATGGGATAATTATGCTAATTTATTTGTTTTATTATTTTTTGATTCTTTGAGACAAATTTTAAATGCAACAAAGCATCTAGATCTTAGTTAAGTTTTGGTGAATGTACATGCCACATAACCTCCATGAGAATCAATAAATAAGATATTTCCATCAACCCAGATTGGCCTCTTGTACTATCTCACAATCAATTTCCTTCCCTCATAGGCAACCAGGACTCGAATTTCTATCAATATAGATTATGTTTGTCTGCTCTTTACCTTAATAGAAACTTCATATAGATCACATTGTAGAAACTCTTGTGTGTGCCTTCTTCTTTTTTTATTCTTTTTTTTTTTTTTTAGGCGATGCAACCTTGGTTGACCTCACAGATTGCAAGGACCTTGTCAGTTTACAATCCTTTATTTTTTATTTTTTACGCCTACAGCACCTGGTCTTCCCAGGTGGTCTCCCATCTAAGTATTAACTAGTCCCGACTCTGCTTAGTTTCGGAGATCAGCTTCTTTTTCTTAACACAGTTATTGAGACAGTTTGCATCGTTCATGGCTCACTCCTTTTTACTGATGAGTAGTTTCTCATTTTATGTATATAACAGTATATTTTTACCATTTTTCTGTTCATGAATTTGTGAGTTGTTTTCAGTTTGGGCTTTTTATGAATAAAAATGCTACAAACACTTCTATAAAAATCATTTTATGGTATTTTTGTTTGTCTGGGGTAAAGTGAACTTGCTGGATCACAGGAAAGGTGCATATTTAACTTTTATAAAATTGCCAGTTTTGTAAAGTGTTGCATTACCTTTCGTTTTCATCAAAATTATATGGGAGTTCCAACTTCTCCACAACCTCATCAACATTTCAGCTACTAAGCTTTTCAATATCAGTTATTTCAGAGAGTGTATAGTAGCATCTCATTGTGATGTAGTTTTAATTTAGATTTCCAAGATGACTAATGACGAAGAGCAAATTTAATAGCTGCTTAGAAACAGTGCATCTTTTTCAGTGAGATGTCTGTTAAAGTGGACTACCCACTGTGATAGTTAATTGTAGGTGTCACCTTGACTGGGCCACTCAAAGCTCAGATATCTGGTTAAACATTATTTCTGGTTAAACAATATTTCTGGATGTGTCTATGGGGTTGTTTTCAGAAGAAATTAGCATTTGAATTGGTCAACTGAGTAAAGCAGATGACATTCCCCGAAGTGAGTGAGCATCAATTAATCCTCTGAGGACTTGACTTGAGTAAAAAGGCAGAGGAAAGTTGAATTCCTATTCTGCCTGACTGCTGAGTTTGCAATATTGCTCTCTTGCTCTTGGCACACTTGATTCTCAAGTTTTCAGACTCAGACTTGAGTCAGCTATGTGGCTCTCAGGACTTTAAATTATACCAGACTTCCCTGTGTCCCCAGCCTGCACACAGCCAATTATGGTACTCCTCAGCCTCTGTAATTGTATTAGCTGACATCGAATAATAAATTTCTTTATTATATATATATATATATATATACATATATATACACGTATATATGTATATATATTTGTATACGTATAAATATATATACGTATATAATATATATACGTATATAAATATATACGTATAAATATATATACGTATTTATATATATATAAATACATATATATACATATATACGTATATATGTATATATATACATATATACATATATACATATACACGTATATATGTACATATACACGTGTATATACACGTATATATATACATATATATATACGTGTATATATACGTGTATATATACATATATATACATATATATACATATACATATATATACATATATACATGTATATATATATGTATATGTATATATATGTATATACATATACATATACACATATATATACACATATGTATATGTATATACATATATATATGTATATATATATACACACACACACATAAATACACACATATACATATATAGTGTCTCCTATTGATTCTGTTTATCTGAAAAACCCTAACAACCTCCATTTATATAGATTTTTTTCCCTTTATCATTTATGTGAAAGAGTTGTTTATATATTCTAGTTAAAGGTCTTGGGTTAGAAATATATATCACACATATTTGCTCAGTTTGCGACATGTGTTTTTATTTTCTAAATGGCAACTTTTGATGTTTTTCATTTTGATGGAGTATAGTTTATAAATTTTTAAATTCTATCTTTAGAGTTTTATGTATGTCTTCTAAGATAAGTTTACCTACTCAGTGCAGTAAAGACATTTTTTTTTTAACTCTAAAAGCTTTATATCTAAAAAACAATTTTTTGTAAGTGGTATGTAATAAGAATTGAGATATCTATTTTTTCTGCATTGATATCCAGTGTTTTTTGTTGAGAAGCCTTTCTCTTCACCATTTAAATCGCCCCACTTTGATGTTGTTATATTTTTTATGTATTTTCTCTTCCATGGGTAGTATTGTCTCTGCTAACGTCTACTGTACTTTTAATTACCGATATTCTATTGTAAGTCATGAAATTATATAAGTAAGTTTTCCAGCTTTCAAATTTTTTTTTTACTATTTTGAAACCTTTGCAGTTCTATCTAACTTTTATAATTAGCTCTCAATTTCTATCAAAATAATTATTCAGATTTTAGATTGTATTATATTAAATTTGTGTATCAATTTAGGAATAGTTAGCTTCTTAAATATCCATGTATGTGACATATTTCTCCATTTATTTAGTCTGTAGTATAAAGGTCTTGTAAAGCTTTTGATGAATTTACTCTTTGGCATTATATTTTTTTACTACTAAAAAGAAAATTTTTTGTTCATTTTATGGTAGTTTGATCTAAAGACAGAGAAATAGATGAAAATTTTATATATTAACCTTTGTATTCTCTCACCTTGCTAAATTTGCTGGTTAGTTTAAGTAGTTATTTTTAAATTAAGATTTTTTATTAAACAACCATGTTTGTGAATAGACTTCTTTCAATTCTTTATCCTCATTTATTGCATTCAATACTAATCACAGCATTAAATAAAGTTATGAGAAAAGCTATCTTTTCTTTCTTCCTGGTCTAATAAGATGCACTGATTATTTCATACTAAATGTAATGTTGTCTGTGGGTTTTTTATAGACACTACTAATTGTACTCAAGAAATTCTCTTCTATTCAAAGTTCGCTGAAAATTTTTATTTTAAATTGGTGTTGATTTTTATCATTTTTTGTGATGTAATGTGTGTATATACATATACATATGTTTTCCTATTTCCTTTTACTGAAGCGAATTACTTTGATTTTTTTAAACATTAAATCAACTTTGAATTTCTAGGATAAATTTCTTTTTTTGTACTTAATAATACTTTTATCTTGTGTCAAATTTGATTGTTCCTTTGTCATATTTTACTTTGTACACAATACTGGATTATGTTGCTAATAGATTGGTATAAATTTTTACATCTATATTCATAAGGATTATTGGTCTGTAATTTTATTTATTTTAGTGTCTGTCAGTTTTACGATGAGAATTATATGATCTCATAACACTGGTTGCAAATTGTTTACTATCCTTGTATTTTTTGAAGAGTTTAAGAATGCTATATATTTTTCTTAAATAATTGAAATAATTTATCGGTGCAAATTTTTAGGTCTAGAATTTTACTCGTAGAAAGTTAAATTTGATTAAAATTTCCTTACATGCCAAATTTCTTGGCATGTAACTATTCATAATATTTATTAACATTTTAATGTCTCTAAGATTTATAAAATTATTTTCACTTTTTTATTGTTGGTAAGTTGCATTTTCTATCCTTATTCAGTCTTGATAAGGTTTTATTCATCTTATTAATATTTGTAAAGAACCAAAGTTTAGGTCATTTAATTTTTTAATTGTTTTCTATTTCTGTTCTTATCTTTTTTTGTTTTATTACTTCTCTGGATTTTATGTATAATTCAGTAATATTTTTCTACCTTATTAAGGCATAAAATTATTTTATTGTTTTTTAACACTTTCTTCAAGTCTAATATAAGCAAGTAAAACTACATTTTCTTCTAAACATTACTTTACTTGCATCCTTAAATTTTCGATATTTGATATTTTCTTCATAATTCTGATTGAAATAAGATTCAATTTAAAATTTTGATTTATTACATGCTTCATGTATTTTAGAAGTATGTTTTTTTAAATTTCTAATAAAAACATTTTAGATATATCTTGTTTTACATTTATAATTTCATTCCATTTGATCAGATTAAAAAGTCTATAATATCACAATATTTCTAAATTATTGGTATTTATTTAAAGCTCCAGCATATGTACTATTTGGTGAATAGTACTCTAAAAGAAAGAGTACTTTTCAATTGTTAGGTGTACCTGTCTTACAAATTACGATTGGGTCAAGGTGTTTAGAAATATAGTTAAGATCTATATTTTTCCTGGTTTTTGTCTTTAATATTTCTAGCAATTATTGTGTTTATGATCATTATGTCTTCTTAATGAGTAAATTCTCCTCTCATTATGACACAATTTATTTCTTATAATATTCTTTGTCATGAAGTCTGTCTAATATTATAATCACACTGGATTTCATAGTCTTGCTATTTCCATGGGATATGTTATTTCATTCTTATATTTTCAACTTATCTGTACATTTATATTTAAACTGAATTACTTATGTAGCATGTGGTAGTGCCAAGCTTTTCAATCAGTTCTGACAACCTCTACTTTTTTAACTAGAGCGCTAAGCTCATTGATATTTAATATAATTATAAACATGATTAGTTTAACTTAGCTTTTTTTTTTTCTGCTACTTTTTTTGGCATTTTTTGAATTAATGTAAAATTTAAAGATAATGTATATATATTTAGTCCTCTATCATGCTTTTTGTCAGCTATTGATGTAGAGAGGACAATATGCAGTCTACATACAATTCACTTCCCTAAAAATCCTCTCTACTCTGCCTATTCATCCCTCCCTCCCCCTGCCACCTACGGTCACTGAACTTTTTACTGCCAATGTAGTTTTCCTTTTTTCAGAATGTTGTATAAATGAAAGCCTACAGTAAGTAGGCTTTTCAGATTGGCTTATTTCACTTAAATATGTATTTAAGTTTTCTCCATATTGTTTTATGGCTGGATGGCTTTTTTTATTTTAAGTGCTGAACAGTATGCTATTGTCTGGATGTATCACAGCTTATTTATCTGTTCAATTAGTAAAGAACATCATCATTGCCTCCAAGTTTGGCAATTATGAATGCAGCTGCTATAAATATGTGTTTGAGTTTTTGTGTAAATATAAGTTTTAAAATTATTTGGGTAAATACCAAGGAGCATAATTGCTGGATTATAAAAAAAAAGTACCTTTATTTCTGTAAGGACTGCCAAATTGTCTTTCAAAGTAATCGTACCATTTTGCATCTCCATCAGCAATGAATACGAGTTTTAGTTGTATCATATCCTTGTCAACATTTGGTGTTGTCATTGTTTTAGATTTTGGTCATTTTAATTGGTGTGTAGTGGTATTGCGTAGTTCTTTTAAGTGCAATTTTCAAATGACATATGATGTTAAACATTCTTTCATATTCTTACTTGTAATCTGTATATATTCTTTGGTGAACTCTGTTCAATTCTTTGCCTATTTTTAAATCAAATAGTTTACATTTTTATTCTTGAGCTTTCAGATGTCTTCATATATTTTGGATAACAATCTTTTATCAGATGTGTCTTTAACAAATATTTTCTCCCAGTCTGTGACTTCTCTTTTTATTCTCTTGACATTGCCTTTCACAAATGAAAGTTATTAATTTTAATGAAGCCCTGCTTTTCAATTATTTATTTCTCTAATCGTGCCTTTGATGTTGTATCTAAAAAGTCATTGTCATATCCAAGGTCATCTAAGTTTTCTTCTAAGTTGTCTTCTAGGAGTTTTAGAGTTTCATATTTTACATTTAGGTCTATGATCCATTTTGACTCTTTTTGTGAATGTTGTAAAGTCTGTATCTAGACTCTTTTTTTTGCATGTGAATGTTTAGTTGTTCTAGCACCATTTGTTGCAGACTATTTTGCTCCACTGTATTGCCCTTGGTCTTTATCAAACATCAGTTGACTATGTATTGGGGTCTATTTCTGGACTCTCTATTCTGCTTCATTGTTGCATTTAACTATTCTTTTACTAATAGCACACTATCTTGATTACTGTATCTTTACGGTAACTCTTGAATTAGGGTAGTATCGGTCCTCCAATTTTGTTCATCTCTTTCAATATTGAATTGGATATTGCAGTTTTCTTGCTTCTCATTCAAACTTTTAGAATCAATTTGTCACTATTCGCAAAAAAACTTGCTTAAATTTTTATTGGGACTGCATCAAACCTGTAGATCAATTTGGGAAGAACTGATATCTTTACAATATTGATTCTTCCTATCTATAAACATGAAATATTTCTCTATTTATTTAGTTTTTTATCTTTTATCAGAGATTTGTAGTTTTTCTTATAGAAATTTATATATATTTTGTTACATTTATACCTAAATCTTTTGTTTGGGGGGTGCTAATACAAATGGTATTGCTTTTTCAATTTCAAATTCTACTCGTTCATTCTTAAAGTAAATAAAAATGAATGACTTTTGAATATTAGCCTTGTATCCTGCATCCATGTTATAATCATTTATTAGTTCCAATTTTTGTTTTGTTTTGTTTTTTGTCAACGCTTCTTTTTTCCATACATAGACAATCATGTCCACTGTGACAAAGACAGTTTTCTTTTCCTTTCTTATCATTCTGTATGTATTTTATTTTCTTTGTCTTATTGCATTAGCTAGAATTCAGTATAGTCCAGTACAATGTTGAAAAGCAGTTGAGAGAGAATATATCCTCACCTTGTTCCTAATCTTTGTGGAAAAGCTTTGAGTTTCTTACCATTAAGTATGATGTTAACTGTAGGTCTTTTTGTAGATGGTGTTTATCAAGATGAAGAAGTTCCTATCTATCCCTAATATGCTAAAAATTTGTGTCTTGGTTAGGTATTAGATTTTGACAATTTGTTTTTCTGCATCCATTGATAAGCTTATGTGTTTTTCTTCTATAGCTTGTTGATGTGATGAATTTCATTAACTGATTTTCAAATGTTGAACCAGCATTGGATACCTGGGATAAAGCTCACTTGATTATGGTTTATAATTGTTTTTACACATTATTAGATTTAATTTTATAATTTTTAGAGTTTTATATCTGTGTTTATGAGAGATATTGGTCTGTAGAGTGTGTGTGTGTGTGTGTGTGTGTGTATTGTGTGTGTGATATCTTTGTCTGGTTTTGGCATTAGGGTAATGTTGAACATATAAAATATGTAAGGAAGAATATCTACTTTTATCTTTTAGAAAATATTGTAAAGATTTGGCATGATTTTTTTCCTTAAGTGTTTGATAGATTTAAGCAGTGAATCCATCTGGGCATAGTGTTTTATGTTTTACAAGGTAATTAATTATCGATTCAATTTCTCTATAGATATAGGTCTATATGCAGTGTCTATTTCTTCTTGTTAGAATTTTGGCAAATTGTCCACTTCAAGGAATTGTTCTGCTTCCTCTATGTTATCAAATTTGCATGCATAGAATTGTTTATAGTATTCCTTTATTATCCTTTTAATGTCTATGGGATATGTGGTGATGTCTCCTTTTTCATTTGTATTCTCTCTTTAGTTCTTAGTTAGCCTTGCTAGAGACTTAACAATTTTATTTATATTTTTAAAGAACCAGTTTTGGGTTTTGTTGATTTTCTCATTGATTTCCTGTATTCAATTTTATTGATTTCTGCTCTAATATTTATTGTAGCTTTTCCTGTTTACTTTGGATTTAACTTGCTCTTCTGTTTTAGTTTTGTAAGGAGAAAGCTTAGACCATTGATTTTTGATCATTTTTCTATTCTAATATATACATTCAGTACTATAAATTTCCCTTTAAGTACCATTTTCGCTATTTCTTACAAGTTTTGAAAGTTGTATTTATTTAGTTCAATATATTTAAAAATTCCTCTTGATATTCCTTCTTTGACCCATACATTACTTAGAAATATTTTTAATCTCAAAATATTTGGGTATTTTTAGTTACCTTTCTCATATTGGTTACTAGTTTAATTCCATTGTGGTCTGAAACAGACATTAATTAATTTTTTTTTAAATGTGCTTAGACGTGTTTATGATGCGGATTGTGGTTTGTCTTAGTGAATGTTCCAAGAGAACTTGAGAAAAATGTGTATTCTGCTGTTACTAAATGAAGTAGTCTATAGATGTCCATTATATCGACTTAGTCGATGGTGTTGTTGAGTTTAACTACATCCTGACTGATTTTCTGTTTGTTAGGTCTGTCCATTTCTGATGAAGGGGTGTTAAATTCTCCAATAATAATAGCAAATTTATCTGTATTTCTTTGCAGTTCTGTTAGGCTTTTTTCTCACATTTTTTGACACTTCGTTGTTAGGTGCATACGTAGTAGACTGTTATGTCTTCATTGAGAATGAATCCTTTTATTATTGTGTAATGCCCTGTTTATTCCTAATAATCTTCCTTGCATTTAAGTTTATACTGTCTAAAGTTAGTATAGCTAGTACTACTTTCTTTTGATTACTGTCAGCATGCTCCATCCTTTTACCTTTAATGTATATGTATCTTTATATTTATATTTAAAGTGGGTTTCTCTTTAGCAGTATATAGTTTGATATTGTATTTTGACACACTCTAGTAATCTATGTCTTTTACTTAGTGTATCTAAGCCACTTAATGTAAAGTAAATATTAACACAATTAGAATAAAATCGACCATATTCGTTACTGTTTTCTATTAGTCACCCTTGCTCTTTGTTCTTATTTTTGTGTTCCACACTTTTGCTATCTTTTGTGATTTTAACTGAGAATTTTATATGATTTGAATTTATCTCTTTTCTTAGTATATCAATTATACTGCTTATTTTACTCCTTTTAATGGTTGCTAACAACTGAAGCAAGTGATAAAATTGATTTGGGATACTTTTTAACTTTTAATAATTATTTTCTCTAACCCACCTCAAAAAAGGTTTAATTACTATCACTTACTTCCCTAGTATAAAAATAAACTTGATTCAAAATATTTTCAAATTCACAAACATATTAAGGAGTTTAAGGAAAAGACAATATGAAAGGCATAGATTTAGCAGGGAACACCTGTGAAAAACCTGACGGTGCTTATAGTTTTGCAAAAAGAGTGCAATGGTTCCTACAGAATAAAGAAAACATATAATAAAATATTATTTACCTTTTGTTTCACTTGTCTTATAATCTTAAAGAAGCAGACAAAAGCAAAAATATGAACACATGTGGCTTCAAAGATGTGATGAAGTTATTTTTTCATTCACTTGACAAATAGTATGAGTCCTTCTTACAGTACTTATACTTTAAGGATTTAAAGGCTTCCATAAAATCATTTCTATAAATACGTTCGCTTCCTTAATAAAAAGCAGAGAAGAGGAGACTGAGAGAAGGAGATTTGGGGTGGGAGCAGGGGGAAACATTGATCAAAATTATAAAACAGGCCACAGAAGAATAAGGAGGAGGAAGAGGGTGGAAGAGAAACTCTGTAGTTAGGGTCTAGCAATCTGTGTTTTAATTGGGCTTTCCATCTGATTATGATGTATGCTAAAGTTTGAGGATGATCGTTTGAAATTAAAGAGAAAACCAAACAACTATGTTGGCAAATTTAGATGACTTCCCCAACTTTGACAGGAAAGTATTAAAGCAATGATTGCCTAAAGGAAAAAGGATAAATGGAAAAAGAAATTACATACTTCAGGACATTTTTGCATCAAAAATCACTGCTTTTTTAAAGATAAAAGAATAAGAGAAAATGTCAATACATGTATACTTATTATGGAAAATATAATTATGATTAGTGATCACAAAAATGAGGGATATAAGAAGAATGGACATTTATTAACTACATGCTATGTATATGTATGTACAAATTCTCTCTTTTAATCTCCACTACTTCAGAGTTTATTTCTCATCTGTGCAAAAAAATTGAGCTTTAGTATCTCCACATCACTTAGGCTCCAGAGGCCAGAGGCAATTCTCTGAAGAAGGTGGCAAGTGTGGGCAATTAATAGCAAAGCACAAGACGTTGAGAGATGAGCACCCAGAACTAGTATAAAAGGACCCAAAGAATCTTGGTGGGAACCAACAGCGTCTGCTAAAGAGACATGTGCAACTGAACCTCAGGAACAACAGGGACTCACTGACCGAATGTTTTGAATGGTTCTCCCATTTCTACTCTATGTGCCAGATCCCTTACTCTCTGCTTATAGAATATTATTTTTGACAACCAGGCAAGCATTATTCCTGTGTTTTATATGTTGCAGGTTCAGTTGATGGAGAAAGACAAACTCTTTTAATCCCAAGACCAGAAATCCAAAGAAAGGATTCATTGATCTTATTTTTCAACTGCCAATCTGCTTTTCAGATTCAATGGCACAGTCCAGCGGTTGTGAAAAAGAACATCTTCCCCAAAAATCTACAACTGGAGGTCAAGGGGTGACATGGTGTGTAAGAATATACCAACTTCCTCCAGGCTTCTCAGAGTACATATGAACAGAGAGGTAGTTCCCAGAAGAAAGGATTGGTGTTGAGCAATTGGTCTTATAATTCTAAACTCCATCACTAAGTGTAAACTGTATATACTTGATATACTGAATGGGACCTCCTCCTACATATCTATTTTTTGATACCTAAATTGAGAAAGAAAACACAATTAAAAGTAACAATAAAGACTTAATTTCATAAATAATAGCATTGTAAATATGGAGAAAAAAGACAAAATATGAATCTATATAATGCTACAGAACAAAAAGGATAATTAAAATTTTTATTTTGTACTATACATGTATATACATGCTCTGTAGATATGAATATTTTCAAAAATTTCACATCACTTAGTTTTGAAATATTCTACTTTCTGGCGCATGAGATAGCTCATTATATAATTATACATGCCCGTTTGCTTGCTTAATTATCAAGACGGATTTTTAAAAGGCTCATTTTTAGTTCTTGCAGTAGAAAGCAATGGTTTAAACTGCTTTTAATGTAAGAAAGTAATGAAATGTTATTTCCACTCCAATGAAAATAACCAGTGTCTTTCGAAGGCATATGTATTTTGAAACTGAAAAAAAAAAAAAAGATTTTTCTGTGATGACTTAAATTCCTCTTGTAAAGTTTTAATATTTATAAAATTTGAAGGATAGAACTCTTTTTTAAAACTAAACTTGTTTAGTACATACTATTCTAAGCAAAATCCATCACTTAAACCATGCCCAGTGTCTGACAATTCAAATTGCCTTTCATAACTTAGATCAATTGCAAAATAGGAAGAAAATCAGAAATGTATTTTGCAAAATGAAGAATGTTTTCATTATAATGTTCTTCCCTATGGCACTTTCAAAAAGAAAACCAAGAATCTCAGCACTTTAATATGAAGCATTACAAATAATAAATGATATACAATAGCCAGTAGACTCTCTTCTATATGAATATTATATGCAATGAATTAATAATATATCACCTATATTCTATCATGAATTAAACAGAAGGAAGTAATCTTTTATAAATAAAAGTCTATTTAAGTGCACGGTTTTTTGTGTTTCAGAAGTTTAAGTGGCCAAGTCTACTTATGATTACGCTTATTATAATTTAACTTATGGAGCGAGTTTCCTGTTAAGACACCATTTTGCTTCACTGTTTACAACGTGTAACTGTAAATATTTCTTACTAAAAATAGTCTCAGAACTATGAACATATTTTCTTCAATGTAACTAAAATTCAGGAACACCAGTGACTTAAATCTGTGGAATCCTGTGAAAAGATTCAATGAATAACCAATAGTTTTTCTTGTAAATAAACTTTATTTATTTAATTATTTTAAAACTTTAATTAGTTTAAAACTTTAATTTTAAAACTTTAATTTTAAAACTTTAATTTTAAACTTTAATTTTCATGTAAACATTCATTTGCTAAGCAGATATTGACTGAGCCTATTCTATCCCAGGAATTGTTTTTTTTTCCCCCTCTGGCTTTATTGAGATATATTAGACAATTAGTTTCTCGTATTTACATGGTACAATTCAATGAGTTTTTTTTCAATTACAGTCGACATACAATAATATCTTCATTCCAGTTGTACAACATAGTGATTAGAGAGCTATATAACTCACAAAGTGATCACCCTACTAAATCTAATACCTCTCTTTACCCTTACATATTTATTACAACATTAAACTATTTTCCTTATCCTACACTTTATATCTCCATGTCTATTTTATAACTATCCATTTGTACTTCTTAATCCCTTTGCCCTTTTTTGCCGTCTCCCCCAAATCCCCTCCCATCTAGTAGCTCTCAAAATATTCTCTGTATCTATGAGTTTATTTCCATTTTTGTTGTCATTGTTTGTTCTTTAGATTCCACATGTATGTGAAATTGCACAATATTTGTCTTTATCTAACTTATTTCATTCAGCACAATATCCTCTAGATCCATCAAGGTAATATATTTTTCCATGCCCTTCCTTTTAGTCTGTGTGTGTCTTTTAATCTGAAGTGAGTCTCTTGTAGGCAGCATATGTAGGGCGCTTGTTTTCTTATCCATTTAATTTTATTTTTTAGAACAGATTTAGTTATACAGAAAATTGCAAAGATACTATAGAGAGTTTCCATATATCTTGTATCCTGCTTCTTTTTTTGGTAGAATTATTAACTAAATTTCTTCAAGTAGTATTTTTTCCTCGAATATAGAGCTAACTTTCAATTATGAGGTTACATGCCTAAGTTTTCCCTCAGCCTTATCCTGTTTTTTTTTTTTTTCCCCCTCAAATACTCATAATTTATCAGTATCTCAATGGTTTTGGATTGTTCTTCTAAGTCAACACTTAAATGATTCATGTCTAACATTTATTGAGATCCAATATACTTTATATGTAGTAATTAATTAAGAATCAAAAATCCCATTTGACAAATCAGGGTTCTGAGGCTCAGTAGAAAGTTCTGATGAATGCAAATAGAAAAATTTCTCTTTTTTTAATTCAAATTTATGTTCTTTCATAAGAACTACAGTATAATGTTTCTGGCATTTTTATGTGTTCTATACTGTAACTCATACTATACAATAGAATGTAGCTATCACTAAAACAAAGAAGTGCAGAAATTATAAAATGTAAATGAACATTCACTTTAGAGACATTGCTTACAGGTACCTATCCTTATAGTAACCTATGTAGTAATATTGATCTCATTATTTAAATTCTATTATTGTAATGCCTGCTTTCTCTCTTACCTTAACACCAGATCCTTTAAATAGGACTTGGAAAATATTTTCTAAAATGTCAGATAATAAATATTGTAGGCTTTGAGGGAGAATGTTCTTTTTCACAACCACTGGACTGTGCCATTGATCCAGAAAAGCAGCCATAGAAAGTATGTAAATAAATGGGTGGAGTTTTGTTCCAATAAAATCTTATTTACTAAATAAATTATGAACTAGATATGGCCCATAGGCCATAGTTTGCTTACCTTTGCTTTAAATGATGGTATTGGACTAAATGAATTTTAATGTTTCATTTTACAGCCTATTCTCTTTACTCAAAAATAAATATGAATAATAGACATGATTTTTAATAAATCAATCTGACATATTACTGCACAGAGTGGATATGTAGACTATATTAATACTGTCTAAAAATGTGGCTCCACAGAAGAATGGTTAAGAGTAAGTTCTCTGGATCCAGAATTGCCTGGGTTTAAATCCTAGATCCTCCATTTGTGAGTCATATAATCATTAGAATGTACTTTAGCTCTCTCAGTTTTCTCAAAAATCAGTAGGAAATTGTGGCAGTTTTAAAACAAATCTGTAAATTCTTTGACACTTCTTCCTTTGAGAAGTGTGGTCTATCATCTTTTACTCTTGACTCTGAACTGCCCTTCATGATGCACCTGTATCCAGTAGAATGCAGCAGATGTGATGCTTTGTCTGTCAAGGTTGAGTTAGAAAAGGCTATAGTTTCCACCTGGTTTTCTCTGATTGCCCTGACAGAAGCCAGTACACATATACAATTACCAACTATCCTGAGAGATTACATGTATTCATTCCTGTCAACAACAGCCCTTGTTGATCTCTGGATTATATTATTCCTTATTACTTATAGCCAGCATCAATTGCCAGCCATGTTGGAAATCTAGTCAGTTCAGGCATCAGATGACTCTAGCTTCAACTGTTGTTTGACTATAACTGCATGAAAGTCTCTAAGCAAGAATTACCCAGATGAGCCCTTACCAAATTCCTAATCCACATAATTGTGACCAAACTAAAGTGATTGTTGTTTTACAACATTAAATTTGGAGAATTTTTTATGCAAAAGCAGAAACCAGAAGAGATGTGATAAAAGTAATACTTCCTCCTATGCTTGTTATAAAAATTCAATGAGCTAAGATATGTAAAAGTATTTAGAACAATGCCCGATTAAGTATTGTATAGAATAAGCACTTGTTCAAAAATGCTACTATTAATATACTGGTCAATTTCAGTTTCCTAATAGAATGTGAAGTAGTGAATTTTGATGATAAATTTTAGAAGAATACAAATCACTAAATTAATAAATAAAAGATATTAATATGTAATAGAGTGACTTACCTATCAGCTATGGTGGCTAAGGCCCATGATACTTTTAGAGACGCACACAAAAAAAGTTTTAATTTTCATTTCTTTTAAAATCAGAAGAAAAAAATACCTGATAATAGTGAAGGCATAATAGTGAATACATTCTAGATTATATTATTCCTTATACCAATGCAGTTATGGCATATTTAAAATATTTTTATGGAAGAAGAGCCCTATAGAAGCAAGAGTCCCTAGAGTTCACAAAAGTCATAATGTGTCTCCGAATAATTAATCTAAGTTTACGGTGCTTTTTTAGAGCTTCTAACGCTGATGTTACTCTGGAATTTTTTTATACACTTATTTCTTTTGAAAAGTTATTTGCCTATTCGAGTCCTCATTTAGTTCTCTATTAAGCTAACGCTTTGTGACAGTAACTCATATATGCAAGATAAACTGAAATTCTTATTGGTTAAAAGTCCAGTGCTGGTGAAGTGAGAAAGGTTGAGAATGAACCTCAATGCGAACCTTTAGGGTTAACAACATAGAATTGTCAAAGAGATGCTATACTTCTTGGTATCTAATTGTAAATCTACTCTTACCTTTATGCTTAGGGTCAGCTCCACTTAAATTAGTTTCATCTCTAACACTGTGAAGTAAGATGATCTCTAAGATCTGTTAGAATTTTATATCTTTTCATTGGCTTACAATCATTTGGACATGGGGAGGTTTTAAATTTTGAAAAATTCTTTAATCTGCTCTGTGAAAGACAATGTTTAGATATGAGAAGATACGCCACATACTTATTTTACAAAAGACAATACTTGCAAAAGACACATCTGATGACTATTATTCAAAATATACAAAAAAAAAAACCCTCCTAAAATTGAACAAAAAGAAAATAAACAACCCAATTTAAAATAGGCCAAAAACTTTAACAGCCACCTCATTTGAAAAAAATATACAGATATGAAAAATTGATCAATATCATATATCATCAAGGAAATGCAAATTAAAAACAACAGTGAGATAACAGTACACAGGTATTAGAAGATTTGGAACTCTAACAACACCAAATGCTGACAAGGATGTAGAGCAACCAGAAGTCTCATTCATTGCTGATGGGGATGCAAAATGATACAACCACTTCAGAAGACATTTTTGCAGTTTCTTACAAAACTAACCATATTTTTACTGTATGATCCAGCAATCATGCTCCTTGATCTTTACTCAAAGTTGAAAACTTTATGTCCACACTAAAATCTACACATGGATGTTTATAGTTTTCATAAACTTTCATAACAACCAAAATGTGGAAGCAACCAAATGTCCTTCAGTAAGTAAATGGGTAAACAAACTGTGGGACACTAAGATGATGGGATATTATTCGGTTCTAAATGGAAATGAGCTATGCAGCCGTGAATGGACAGGGAGGAAACATAAAAGCATGTAATTAAGTGAAAGAAACTATTCTGAAAATGCTACTTACTGTGTGAATCCAAACCTATGACATTCTGGAAATGCAAAACTACAGAGATGATAAATAGATAAATGGTTGCAAAGGGGAAGATGAATAAGCGGAGCACAGAAGATTTTCAGGGCATTGAAAATACTCAATATGATACATATATGTCATTATACATTTGTTCAAACCCAGAGAGTGTACAACACTAAGACTGGACCATAATATAAACTGTGGACTTTGGGTGATTTCGAAGTGTCAATGTAGGTTCATCAATTGTAACAAATGTGAGTGATGGAGGATATTGATAATGGGGGAGGCTATGATGTGTGGGAGCAGGAAATAGATGAGATATCTCTGTACCTTTTCCTCAATTTTGCTGTGAATCTAAAAATAACACGTGTAAAATTAAAAGAATATTTTAAGATACTAAAATATATTTAGACCATTATTGGTATGTTTAGTCTGCATTTACATGAGTATATTCCTTTCTCATTTTGTTGACATTGTATGTTGCATCCGCATTTAGAGAATACCTTTAAATTTTAAGTGAGCTCTATAATTCCTTTAGCAGAATGAAATATTGCCAATCATCTGTCTATTCTTCTGAGCTGATCTTAAATTAGTCTTAAAAAGTAGTAATTAAGAGCCTTGAAAGCACATCCATTCATTAAGCACTGGTAATGATGAAAGAACAGCCAAAAAAAAAATTATTTCTAAATCAGACCATTCCAGCTAATTGATGTAATAATACCAAAGTAACAGTTATCTGGGAAGTCTGGAAAAGAATCCTGATTTAGACCTCGCCAAAAAAATAAATTAAAATCTGCTTTAGCTAACTCTCTTCAATTATTATTTTAAAAATATCTTCACTTGTAGGGCACTTCTACTACTACTGTGAGAAAATATTCAAAGTACTTCTTGTCAATGTCTTTATAGACTAGCTTGTGAAGAAAGAGCCTGAATATGATATGGTGGCATGTGCATGAAAGCTCACAAAAGGATCAGGTTCTGATTACAATTCTATAACTTAATAAGTGAAAAATTGTTACCAAATATTTTATCTCCCTGAGCTTCACTCTCTTCTTCTGCTAAATTGAAATAATTAAGCCTGCCCCATCTGCTGCAACATGTGTTTATGTGGAGAAAGGAGGGGATATTATATATGAAACATTTAAATGGTAATGTAACAGAGCAGGTTTGGTAATTGAAGTAATAATAGCAGTAGTGTTGATAGCAAGAAATAAGGTATAAACATCAGAATAACAGCATGTTACAAAAAATTTGTAATATGGAGGAAAGCTTTACAGGTTTGTCTTTACACTCAAAAGCAACATTAATTAAGCATGCACTGCAAACAGAAAGCATACTGGTGCCAGGCATGCAAAAAGTACTAGGAAATGACTCATTTTAAAGGGGATTTTACTCTAGAAGAGAATCTATAAATGTAAGTTCCTAAAACTTCAATGCAGACCAAGAATTTCCAGATTATTACATTTCATACTTTAATAATATTCTTAAATTATGGGAGGGGCTTATAGTGATTAATTTTATTTTTTAAGATATTTAAAATATTGTCATCATTTCACACTAGAAAGGAGATTTTAATATATCTAAGGGAGGTACATTATTACCTCAAAACAAAAGATGATTTTGTCATGATAAACTATTTTCAATGTAGCAGCGTATACTCAATCATCGATTTTATTCTTGCTTTACCACAGAATTTTCATAGCCTGTGCTTAGAAAAACACATATTGAAGTTTGGAAAATCAGAAGTTTAAAATGTAGTGAGATTATGAAAAGAGATCTGATCAGTTTATTCAATAAAGTTAGCATACATGTATTTTAAGAAAGGCTTCATCAGAGAGGTTCTCACAAGCTGAATCCTGGAACATGAAAAATAATAGAGGATGAAATAACAATAGAAATGTATAAATTGTATAGCATCATTAAGTGTTTGGCTCTTAGATCAGGAATTAGGTTAAATACTGACTCTACTCTGTAACTTTGGGCAGGTCACTTGACCTCTTAAACATAAATTTGTTTATCTATAAAATGAAATTTTAAAATATGGATTTCTTAGATTATGTAGATTGTGATTACATTAGAAAATTTATGCAAAATGTTTAGCATATTTAGCACATACTAAAAGCTAAATAAATATATTTAATTATTCTTTTTATCATTTTTATTACTATTACTATTTTATGTAGTCAGAGTGAAATGTACAGTACGATGTGTGAAAGATGTAGTAAGTAATAGGTATGTTTCAGAACACAGAGCATGTTTTATGTTATACTAAGGTCCTGGACCTATGGGACAGCCGATTTGTACTTTGTTCTTAGAAAGCCGTTTTTCATTTTACTATAGTGAACTGATTGGAAGAAGCAAGAATTGCCACACAATAGTCCAAGTGACACAGCATAATCATATACTATGGAGAAAGCGGCTATGAGAAGGAAGATAATGGTAAGGATTCTAGGATTATTTAGGAAAAAGTGAATGTGGTAAATCAGCTCATGTCAGGACATTTGTGAAGGACAGAAGAGTTTAAGATGCAACCCAGATTTATGATTCAATCATTATATATATATCTTGATATAAATATTTCTAGATATCAGAATGAGCTATTTGAGGCACAGTAAGAAGAATGCATTTTAAAAAAAATAATAACCCTTTTGATCTCTGATATTCAAGCAACAAGTTGCAGTGACTATACTAGTCCACAAGGTGGTAGAAATCAGGTCTGAAATGTTTATGCGATTCTTTTGTGAAATTAAAATGTTGGGTGGTAAATACATGCAGTACTTGCATTGTATTCCAAAGTTTTAAAGGAGAGGATATTGGCTTAGTCGATAATTGTTATGTGAAGTTTATTGATCTAAATGGATGGTTTTTAATAAAGCCAACCTCTGTCAAAAATAAATGCAAGCACTACTCAAAGTAAAATGGTAGGAGCACTTACTGACAGGGAGAACTATGATAAAAGGCAGATTTAGTTTAAAAAATGATGAATGGAAGCTTCAAGTTCTGGTCTGGAAAATAACTTTTCAGCTTTGCAATGTTAACTGTAAAAAAAGAAAAGGTCTTTGCATTTAAACTTGACTTTTATGTAATATTTTATGTTTGTCCATTCAAGCAACAAATTATAGTTTTAATAATAGAATAAAAAAGGCTGAAGTAAAGATCTAGTAACTATTTACTGGGTTGTCCAGATAATATGACTGTCAAATAGATCCATAATAATATTAACATTTTAATAGACACTATATAAGATGTAAGAAGCTTATCTTATTTTCCTTTAAAAACCTGAATAGGAGAGTGAGTTTAAAGTGCTAACAGAATTCTCAGTTCCTAAAATAATTCCAACATTCTTTTCACAGTTAAAGATTTCTAAAATTTTTTAAAATTACATTTTCGATCTTCATGTATCACAATTATATTATTGAATGAACACATCACTGATCCTGAGGAAGGGACTAATTCTTTGCATTGACGCTATTAAGGTCAATAGTCTTCTTAGGACTCCATAGAACAATAAAGGATTCTAGTTCCCCTGTTCTAATTAATACCCCCAACAAATGCTTAACAAAACATCTGTTCTGGCATTTCAACCAAATAGTTTCAATAAAGAGCAAACCAATACTCTGGATAAACCTGGATCAGAGTCTAGCATATGTTGGAATGGACTTTGAGGGACTCTGCCTTCCTATGTCCCAGTAATTGGCAAAGCTATTCAATCTGTTAAGTAACAAAATTGTCACTTAAAGGGTAAAATGACTTCACTTAGTGAAATAAATTGCTGGTTTCAAGTCCTCTGCCCATTTTTAAATCATGTTCACTTTTTCTTTGTTTTTGAGTTATAGAAGTTCTTCATATGTTCTGAATATTAACCTCTATATAATTTGCAAACATTTTCTTCCATCGACCATAGATTTTTAAGCAACGCAAATTTTTTTTTTAATCACTTTATCTATCTCCAGTGGCTGGCATACATTAAACAACTTATTCTTATGCTTTCAATGACACACATTTTTATTCTTTAATTTACATAAGAAATAAAACTAAAAATAAAAACATCAAATATTAACTGATTATCTCTCTGAGGGGAAAATGATTATTTTTATCTGCAGTTTTTTTTTTGTATTTTCCAAATTCTGTGTATTGAAAGATACGTTTTTACATTAGAGAGAGTTATTACCCTGCCTACAAAATATTCAATTTAGAGACGAAATTTTATTACATAAAGAAGTTAAATAGAATTTGAAGTTACAGTGAGACCTCCTTTAGATGTTCTCCCTGTCCAACTTGTGTAACCTCTTCAATACCCCTGAGACTATACCTGCTACACACAATGCTTAGTGTTTGGAATAGATTTATACTTATATTCACAACAGCTTTTGGTAGCAGGTGCTACTATTATATTACTACTTTATGGATGGAGAAACCGAGATTTAAAGGGATTAAGTAGAAAATACACAAATAATTATTGGAGCTATCAAATATATAAATTCCTGTTAGTGAGCCTGCCTCCTACTATTACACTAAACTTTACTGTCTTAAAATGAAATTTGCTCTATTAATCAGTGGTGATCATTAATTATTATTTTTTTTAATTCAGTAAGAGCATCTCTGAGCCAACTCTCAGATTAAACACTCCTCATTATGAAACAAGCAGGTTAAATAGTAAGAACTAGACTATTTTTTTCAAAGGACATAAAATTAAGCAGAATATCAGTGTTGTGTAGATGACATATTAAAAGAAAGCTTTTAATCGATTGTCCCTTATTTTAAAATTAATACAATTTACTTTTCACTGTAAAAATATTGGTGATTTATAATGTTGAAATAAATATTAAATATAAGTAAAAATAAGTCATTTAAATACTCATCATGAAAGCAAATAAATATAAATTAACACTTTGATTAAATTATAGTTTTCTGTGAACAAAAACAGAAAAGGAAATATGGAAGTATATATTAGTATTATTATCCAAACAACCAAATATAGCAATTATTTCTGGAAAGATATTCTTTACCCTGACACTAACTCTAACATGTATTGATCATACAGATTTTAAGATAAGGCTTATTAAGTAACATAATTAATAACTGCTTCACTTTTGGCTTTGCAAAGGATAGAGGTTTCTTCTAATGGACAGCATTTATGTTTCCCCTCTGGAAAAATGAGTGTTTATAATTAAATCTATGTACACTGACAATATTAACAATGTGGCCTTAAGTGTTACAATCTAGAAATATCCAAATATTATGACAATAAATATAAATTATCAACAAGAGATAGAGTTTAAATAACCTGGAAGAATGCTTAACATAGTATCATATGTTCATCATCAGAATTACGCTAGAAGTGTTCTAAAAAGTCAACTTTCCTGACTTAACCCTGTCTCCACTGAACAAGAGTTTCTCAGTAGGACCCAAATATCTCTACAAAATATGAAATATTTTAATACAGTTTTTGTGAGTGTAGATTATAGTCAGTTAACAATTTTTCTAACAGTTGATAAACTGTTATTATTTATGCTAATTAAAGAAAAATCATGTTTTCATAGTAAGATATGTGGATGATATATTTGATATCAGGTTATAAAAATTTAAGGCAAAAATAATTTAAAAATGAAAAGAGAAACATTTGTTTCCACACAATAGTGCATACATTGGACATTTAAAAAAAAATAAGTCTGATTCTGCATAAGCACATAGACAGCTATTGCACTGATATCCAATAGTTATACCAAATAAGGAAGAAATGTGGCCTGAAAATATGTTAGGACAGGTGTTAACAATCAGCTACCACAACCATAAAAGAATATCAGTGTGGCTTTCATAAAATGTGTTGATAGGACTAAATATTATAACACCATTTTTTGCACATATTATATTAATACTTCCATTTCAAATAGTAATAATATTTGAATATTTTGGCTACAAAGATCAAGGAATAATCCTACTTTAACTGTGGGAATTAAGTTCTGGAAGTCTCCATGGTAGCAAATTTTTTATTGAAGAAACTGAAACCCTAAGGAAAAAACAAAAACAGCAACAACAAAAACTAAGTGTTTAAATGTGTTCAATAAGCCTGTGAAAGCCATTATATGTATTTTCTTCATTTTATTAAAAAAAAAACAAAAAACAAAAAACAAGTGTTAGGTGATGTTAGGGAATTGGAGGTAATCCCCAATATTTCTCCTTATGCCAGTGTAGAAATTGCGACACTCTAATGTTTAATGGACTAAATAAAAACTGCCCCATAATCAACTTTAAATGCAATTATGCAATGCAGTGTGTTTGATTTAGAAATATGACTAAAAAATTACCAACATAGGACTTCCAGCTTTTACTTACAATGTAGAAAACTAGAGGAACATTGTTCTCACCTATTAAACAACACCAATACCCAAAGCAACAACAATGTTAGGCAATGAATAAATTTACAACTCTTCTTGTACCCATCAAGGAGCTAAGATCACAGACTAACCAACTAACCCAAAATCTATGGAAAGACAGTCAGAGGAAGCTCAAAGTACTTGCTTACCTGGGACAGACACTGCTAGACACCAGTAAGAAGAATTCAGTTAAACTTTTTAATAAATTCTTTTAGGGGGATGCAGACACAAGGTGAATTCACACCAACTTATGAGCTATTCTCAGGGACCTCTCCAGGTGCTCAACAAAAATATTGGCCACAGTACTGAGAAAGCATTATTTGTGGTATAGGCCTAGAGGAGGTGCCCAGAAGTCAGCCGATAGCCTCTGAGTTCCCTCTCTACTCACTATAGTGAATCTGTTGTGCCTTAATCCTTGGGTATACCCCTGAAAAAAAAAAAAAAAAAAAAAAAAATTACGTTCTAGTGAAAACCCATTGAAGCTGAGAAAAGAGAACAGAAAAAAAAAAACAAAACACTTCTACTCTTGGGAGAGGGGCAGTACTTCACGCTGAGACCAGGCATACAGCTGTGCTACAGAATCACAGGATGTGCTACAGAATCACAAGATCACTGAGAGGTTCCCCCCAAATTCCCACGCCACAGTATCCCCTCCCCCAGTCCCTGTCTCTGTACCCAGGGCAAAGTACCTGCCTAAGATTCAGGCTTAGTTAGAAGAGAAAAAGCTCTTGTCCCCACCACCAAGTCAATAAACACTGAGTAAGAGGTGACAACTTTCTTCTTCTAGGAGAAGGACAAGAACATGGAGAAAGACCCTCTCTGAAGAACAGCATCTAGGAAAGACTTAAAGCTAAGAATGGAGCAGACATGAAGGAAGTGTGGGGGAAAAAACACACTTCTAACAAACTTCCCTAAGTATAGAGTAACATTAGAGAAATTTGAAACCTGTGGTGCACTGACATATTTAAACCTAGCTCAACTCTGTCTAGGTTCACTCAGCACCTCCCCTTGACACACACACACACACACACACACACACACACACACACACATGCATGCACACACGCGGGGGCTTAGCTGGGACAATTAAAGTTAGCTAGAGTTAAAAATCTTCTGATAATCAGGTAGTATACAGAACTAATGTCTTTTAGACTTGATTTTTTTAGTATAAGAAGCTCATAGCTGAAGAGTGGGAAAATTGCTGTATTTTTGACAATCAGCAAAGCAAGTAATATATTTTCCTTAACAAATATTTAATTTTTCTGTGAAATTCTACTAAGAGATTACTAATATTGGTATCATTTTCCCCCTACTAATATATGTTATCTCCTTAATAATCTTAAAATGATTATTACATTAAATAATGTCAGTATATTTACTTTAATACTTCTTATATAAAATTAAAAATAAATCGAATGACACAGGGAATATTTATATATGCAGATTAGAATTCACTTTATTGAATAATGGTATTTCTGAAGAAGATTGTCTTTTTGTGCTGGCTTGACTGACATTTCACACAAACAATTTTCTCAGGTTTTGTTGAAATAGATTATTTTTGTTGTTGTTGTCGTCTCCTTATATACACTATCTAAGAAACAGAAGAAAAATATGTAACAGCCTGCTAGTATCCTGGAGTATTGGTTGGAATATCATTAAAAATGTAAAACAAAAATTTTTTTTAACTAAGTTTAGACTAGTTATCAGAGTCCAATTCAAACTTTTGTTTTATCATAAAAGTAATATTTACTGTCTTTCCTAGGGACCAACTTCCTATCTTGAGGAACTCATAGAGTAGTAGGAAACACACACATACATACACACACATAGACACACGCTCATCATCATCATATCGTCACCATTGTCATATCATATGGAAAGCACTCAGGGAGAAATGCACAAGTATTTTGAAAGCATAAAAAATCAAGACAGCTAATCCAGCTCTGGGTTGAGGGTAAAATAGGAGGATAAGTTGTTTGAAAAAACTTCTTGAATTCCTGATATGAGTTAAGCTCTGAAAAATACATACTCGGGACAAAACAAAGAAAAAAATTCTGTTATCACTTTTCTCAGTTGATCCAATAGAAAGGGAAATGAAGATGTAAATTCGTATGTGATTTCCTAAGTGCTGTTCACAAGAACGGACAAATAATGCCCCTGCTCCTTATTTTAACTCACAAAATTAAATTCCAGACTGAGATGGACGCTGAACTGTAATTTGGGCATTGAATATAATTAGAATGGAACACAATATGTCAAATTGCCTCATACTCAGGAAAGCTAAACATGTTTACTAAAACTTTTTATTCTGCAAGTGCGTGTGTGCATACACATGTGTGTATACTCAAAGTCTAGATATAAATGTACCTCTTATTAGATTTTATTTTTAAAAAGTTTGAAAACCATAGACCCAGCCAACGTTTGCTTCAGGCTTTAGGCGTTAAAATAAACATTTTTTTTCCTAGTAGTTGGTCAAAGAAGTTATTCTTTGAATCAGATATTTTCTACGTGGTAGCAGAGCAGTAAGATCAGAGACAGGGGATTTGATGCCAGCTGACTTTATGGTCTCCTTTGCTCTGCGGTTATAATAAACTTACCAAAAAAAAAAAAAATCCCCATATTTCAAAGTAGCTTATTAGAAATCATTAACTTATAATAAAGTGATCTCTTGCCTATTTTGCCTTTGCTCCTTATGTATATATTTGTTTTGGCTACTTCCCAAGTATAAGAATAGCTGAAAGAAGGCAAATATTTGGTGTTTCTGTACCTGCTGTCTAGACATCTTCATAATGTAATGACATAATGAGTCAAACTCTGTTCATCAAGGAAGTGATCTTTTGTATTCTCTGGTTAAGAAATGTCTTTAAATTTTTCCTCTATATAGAATTACATTCACAGATCATACCTACATGCATTCTTGCCCCCAAATAAAACATTATTGAATATTTCCAGAAGAGAAAATAAAAACAGAAGGATAAATTAACTCATTAATTTCACAGTGATGATAAAAAAGAATAATGTTAATAGATATTGTGTATTGACCATAACACATACACTATTCTTATCCTTATAACCCTGCAATGATTGGATTATTAGTTCTGTTTAAAAGATGAAGATACCCAAGCTTAGAAAGTTTAAGTAACCACTACTGAGTCAAGCACCTATTATAAGTCACTAAAAGGATTCTAACTTAGGTCTAGCTGGCTCCAAATCCACAATGGCAATGTTGTCTATCTATTATTACTTCTATTTTTAAGCTAATTATTTATGTAAAATGACTATGTTTGTTACTAATATCTATGCCTATTAATAAATAAAGGTATTCAGGATGCCATATGAATAATTACATTTTTACAAGGTTCCATTTATATATCAAGGGACAACAATGATGTCTACTCTTCAATATACTTGTATTTAATCAGGAAGAAAAAGCCTTTTGATTCAAAAAGGGTTGTGTTACACTTTGAGAAACATTACATGATCTTTTGCCCCTAAACACCACGATGTAGATCATTGCAGCCAGGCTTGGGAGCTAGTTCCAAGTTCAGGCCAGATTTCCCTGCAGGTCCCACACTTCTTCACCTGAGACTTAGTTGTGCCTCTTGACTGAAAAAAGATGGATTAGGTTGAGAAGAATGTTTCTCCACTGTGTTTTGCTTTCCAAAATGCAGTAAAAAATAAAGTAATCTTCCAATAATACAATTTAACCACCCTCTCTTCTCATAATTGCTTTTTGCTTAACGTTTATTGAAGCAAGATGTGCAATGGGAGAAGGAAATATACCTCTTCCTGGCCTCTCTGGGACACCTCTCAGATCTCCTTATTTATAATGCTGTAGGCGATAAAGAAGAAATTCCCTAGACCCTTCGTTTTTAACAGCACAAGTCAATTTCGCACATAATGAAAACTGTTTACTTCCTTCTTTTTTTGTAAGTAAGCACTTGCTCTATCTACCTGACTGAAGCTGACAGCAATTACTTTTTAAATGGACGAAAACTGCTTTTGGACAATTTAAAATATTTTCCATACAGCTTTTAAGCAATTATGTGTAACTCTGTACTTTCTCACATATACTAAAATTATATTTGTGATTATTGTATTCACCAAATGTATAAATATGCATGGCACTATTATGAATACATTGGTATCACTGGAAATCAATTTTAAACTTAAAACAGGAAGAAAGTTACAGCAGATAGGAACTAAGATTAATGCCTTCTTGGTGTCTTTCAATTAAGCTAGTTCTATCATTTTGGATCCTTTTCTTCCAACTGAAATAGAGTATAGTTGGAAGTGGAAAAAATAACCATTAATAAAAATATTATATTTGTTCTCTTTTTTTAGATTCCGCATATTTGTTCCAACTTGCTAAAAAAATGGCATAATTAAGATCAATGAGAAAGTCATCTCTGTTGGGGATGGGGGTAAAGATCAAAATTCCAAATCCTTTACCAGATCTTCCATATGCTGAACAGTTAAACCCATAGTCAATGAATATATCTTTGCTAGAGTGTATTAATTAATCTTTGGGTATGCAAAGAGAGGTTATGAGTAAAGAGGAAAACAGATGCTTAAATTTTCTTTATAAGAAAGAACATGAAATTGAATTTTGAGATAAGTTAGAGATAAAGAGGTGAAAAGGAGCAAGTGAGAGAAGGTACCAAAATAACATGGGAAAAATAATTTATTCACAATGAAGGGAGCAAGAATGGCCAAAGGACTTTTAAAAATAAGGATGTCTAATATTTTAAGTTTCTGTTGTACAATATTGTTTTATAACTATTGTCTTCAGAATTTCAGTAAGTCAACTAAATATAACTAGCCTGTATTTTTTTCTTCAGAATTATTGCAGAGAGAGAAACAACTAACCATAAGACGTGAGTTATAGTAAAATTGAGCATTTATATGTTAGTAATTTGAGAGGGCAGTAACTTGGAGACATATAAGCTTTCTGAGAATTCTGAGAGATACTGGGGTAAGGAGGCTCTGAGGTTTCCCATATGTAGTATGTGAATTCGAGTAATTTTCACTTCAATAAATTTGAATGCATAAACTTCAAAGAACTGAGGATTTGGTTATGTGTCTTTAACAATATTCACTATACTACCCACCACAATATTCAATACAGGGTTTTCTGTACAGTTCAAATAATATATTATATATGAATTTATGTTGTACTGTATCAGGTTATATACAAATATATTTATAAAGCTGCCCAAATAGCATAAAGCCTCATGACTACAGTGAATGTAGCAAAGAAATTAGCATAAACACAGTCTAATCAATTAAATTTTAGTTTCTTATTTTCTTCTTTTATATTGTTAATAATTTTCTACATTAACTTAGAAAAATTGTCATATATAATAAGAGTCAATTGCATAGAAAAATTTACAAAGAGTTAACAGGTTCAAAGAAGCTCCGATAACCACTATTTTATCTTTAAAGCCGAAAATAACCTTTGAAAATCTCTAGAATCAGTGATAGGTAAACTAAAAGAAATTAATTTTCAGTGACTTAAAACAAGACATCAATCTGTTGCTGCTGCCACAAAGATTGCATATATGTCAGGTTGGACAGGCAGTTCATGTACCATGACTTGAAGCACAGCCTTCTTGACAGATCAGTCATCTTTGAAAATGGATATCAACAGTTTTCAAATAGATCCAAATTATTTTCAAACATATTACTTTATAAATGCAAACTTATAGACTAAGTTATCTATTGATGTTACCACAGTTAAAGTGGTCTTCAAAATTTATAATAAGCTTCCAGAAGAGAATATTTAATATCATAAAAAGTTAAAATCAAAGGAGAGAAATATTTAAATAACTACTTTGAGTTCTCAGTACTTTGTATTGAGAATAAGAGTAGAAATGAGATTTATATAAAAGGAAAATATCTAACAAGCACAATTAAGCAAGATAAAGCTTATACATTTAATAGAGCTAGCAATAGTAATTTAAAAAATAATTATTCTAAAACTGATATAAATTACTTCAGAACAGACTTGAAATAAAAGTCATTAGAAATACAGTGAAGAGAAAATTGTAATTTGGTTTACACTTACACATTTGAACATTTTATGTTACTTCTTGGCATGCTATGAATCTCACAATAGTTTTATTGTTTATTCTTTCAAATTACAATGAATTTTCTCCATTATGTATATATACAAACAGATTCATTCATAGATATATAGATTTTTAACCTTCCCATCTTGTCACCTCAGACAAATGAGTAATAATAGCTATAATATAGATATAGCATCATCACAAAGCTTGACAAGAAAAAGCTTACTCTGGTGCTGGTAATGTTTTAAAATTTTTGTTTTCTACCTTAAAACATGTTTTAAATGTTTGACAATGATTTGAATGATAAATTACTCTTTATTAAATATGTATCCCAAAAGTATAAACAAGGTTAGATATTAAACTCTTCTGATCTCTCTAATAAGGAGGCACATACTTTAAGATTAAAGAATATAGATAAATAATAACAGTAGTTAAAGCAAGACAGCCCTATGTAAAAGAAACCAACAAGAAACTTCTCTTAATTTAGTCTATTCTTCTTTAAAGATGTTTCTGATCCAGTTCTAATATCACTTCTTTTTTCAGTTCCTGCTGCACTTTTTATATATATGACAGGCAGAAGAGTGCAACAGTTGAGTATGGATTCTGATGTCAGCTATCCTGGCTTTGAATCCTAACTCTAGCTGTGTGAATTAAGCAAGATACTGAGTTATCCTGTTCTTGACATAGTGTCTGAAATTAGATACTGAATTAACTTTTTGTGACCATGTATTCGGAACTAGATTTATTCATTTTTTATATCTTCTGCATTTAGCACAATGTGTAAACTATATTTATTGATGGAGAAAAAGAAGAGAAAAAAGAGACAGAAAGAGGCAGAGTGGTAGTCTATTTTAATTGTAAAATAGTTATAGATTTAGCCAAGCTAAGTCTATTTTAATTATAAAAATCTCTACTCTGAGTGCTAAAGAGTTGAAATAAAAAAATAAAAAAAAAAAGAGTAGGGTCAGGAAATGTTCTGGGCAGATTAGAATTAAAGTAAATTTATGAATATTAAGATGATTAGAATCCTCAAATTAGAATTCATATACTAATCTTGAGATAAAATATGGTCTTTACTGAGTCAAGAAGTAACAGAAAATCTGAACTGATTGATTACTACTAAAAAATTGAATCAGTCATCAAAAACTCCCAACAAACAAAAGTCCTGGACCAGGTGGCTACTCAGGTTAATTTTGTCAAACATTCAAAAAAGAATTAACACCTACTCTTCATCACATTAACAAATTGAAAGATAATAATCATATGATCATAACGATAGATCCAGAAAAAGCATTTGACAAAATCCAGCATTCATTATGATAAAAAGTCTCAGCAAAGGAGAAATAGAGGCAACATATCTCTACGTAATAAAGGCCATATATGACAATAAAGGCCACAGCTTACATTATACTCAATGCGGAAAAGCTGAGTGTTTTCCTTAAGGTTAAGAACAAGACATGGATGTCCACTTTCACCACTTTTATTCAACATATTATTTGAACTCCTTGCCATAGTAATTAGATAAGAAAAAGAATTAAAGGCATTCAAATTGGAAAGGAAGAAGTAAAGCTGTCATTATTTACAGAAGACACGATTCAATATAGAGAGAACCCTAAAGATTCTACCCAAAAACTGTTAGAACTAATAAATGAATTGAGTAAAGTAGGTTACAAAATTAATATTCAGAAACAGGTTGCACTTTTATACACTAATAACGAACAATCAGAAAGAGAAATTAATAAAATGATCTCATTTATAATCACATCAAAAAAATAAAATACCTAGGGATAAATTTAACCAAGGAGGTAAAAGACCTGTTCTCAGAAAATTATAAATAATTGAAGAAAGAAACTGAAAAATGATACAAATAAGTGAAAGCATATACCATGCTCATGCATTGAAAGAATTAACATCATTAAAATGCCCTTACTACCGGAAGCAATCTATAGATTCAGTGAAATTCCTATCAAAATACCAATGGCATTTTTCACAGAACAAGAGCAAATACTCCTAAAATTTATATGGAACCATAAAAGATCCCCCAAAGCTATGACAATCTTGAGAAAGAACAAATCTGGACGTATCACACTACCTGATAGCAAACTGTACCACGAAGCTATAGTATCAAAACAGCATGGTACTGGCATAAAAACAGACACATAGATCAATGGAACAGAATAGAGAGCCCAAAAATAAACCCATGCCTATATGGTCATTTAATCTATAATAAAGGAGGCAAGAATATACACTGAGGTAAAGACAGCCTCTTCAATAAGTGGTGGTGGGAAAACTGGACAGATACATGCAAAAAAAAAATAAAAGTGGACCAACTTCTTAAACCATATACAAGAATAAACTCAAAGTAGATTAAAGACTTAAATGTAAGACCCCAAACCATAAACTGCTTAGAAGAAAACATAGGCAGTAAACTCTATAACATTGCTCTTAGTAGTATTGTTTCTGATATATCTTCTCAGTCTAGAGACACAAACAAAAAAATAAACAAATAAGACTACATCAAACTAAAAAGTTTTTGCACAGCAAAGGAAACCATCAACAAAACGAAAACACAACCTACTAAAAGAGAGAAGATATTTGCAAATGATATATCTGAAAAAGGGTTAATATATAAAATTTATAAAGAACTCATACAACTCAACACCAAAAAGAAAAAAAAAATCCAATTAAAAAATAGACAAAGGACCTGAATAGGCATTTCTCCAAAGAGGACATATACATGGCCGATAGACATGAAAACATACTCAAGGGCACTAATCATCAAAAAATGCAAATTAAAACCACAAAAAGATATCACCTCACACCTGTCAGAATGGCTATCATCAATAAATCAAAAAACAACAAGTGTTGATGAAGATATGGAGAAAAAGGAACCCTCATGCACTATTGGTGGGATTGCAAATTGGTGCAGCCACTGTGGAAAACAATTTGGAGGTTATTCAAAAAATTAAAAATAAAACTACTTTTTGACCTAACAATTGCATTTCTGAGTATTTATCTAAGGAATTAGCTTTAGAGATAAAACTGACTTCAAAGTTTTAGATTTGCCAAGAAAACAGTGTATGGAGAACTAAAGAGTTTCCATAGGAAAAAAACAGAGAAACAAAAAATGAAACTAGACTGTTGTCTATCACCACACGCCAAAATTAACTCAAAATGGATTAAGGACCTGAATATAAGATCCAAAACAATAAATTGCATAGAAGAAAATATAGGAACTAAATTCAGAGACCTTGGACTTAAAGAGGATTATATGAATTTGACCTCAAACGTAAAGAAATTAAAAGAAAAAATAAATGAATGGGACTACATCAAACTAAAAAGCTTCTGCACAGCAAAGAAAAACAAAACTATCAACAAGAGTCAACAATCTGAATGGGAAAATATATTTGTAAACGACGTCTCTGATAAGGGTTTTATTTATTTTTATTATTTTTTTATATTGTAATATTCTCCTCCCATAGTTAGATTTCTTTCTGTTACCACATATTTGACCCTTTTTACCCAGTTTACCTCCTCTTTCACCCTACTTTCTGGTAACCACAAGTCTATTGTCATGTCCATGAGTTTCTGTTTGTTTGTCCTATTCATTTGTTGCTTTCAGATTTATATCCCACATATAAGTGATGTCATGTGGTTTTCAACTTTTTCTGTCCACCTTATTTCGCTTAGCATGATCATCTCGAGGTCCATCCATGTTCTTGCAAATGGCAGTATTTCATCTCTTCTTATGGCTGAGTAATATTCCATTGTACACATGTATCACAAGTGTCACAATTCCTTTATCCAATCATCTATCATAGGACACTTTGGTTGCTTCCATGTCCTCCCGGCCATTGTGAATAAAGCTGCTATGAACATCGGTGTGCAAATGTCTTTTCAGATATGGGATTTTGCCAGTACCTACAGACTACAGCTTTTGATGCCTTTATCTCTGGAGTCTTGTTTTGTATTGGAGACAAAAGAAATGAGTCAAAAGAGATTTCAGCAATGATTTCTATTCCCCCGCCCCAGTCAGCAAATTGAGTGGGGAGGTTAGGCAGGGGTCTCTCTCTAGGTTGCCCTGATGGACTCTGTAAGATTTCAGTGGGATTCTTGGAGAACATGTCTACAAGCTGTTGAGAACCCCTATGTGCCTGTCACCGCCAGAGTCTTTAGACTCACACTAGCTAGATCTCGCTTGGTCTTCAGAAAGTCATTAAAAATTTCTACTTCAAGCATCCTACTGTCTGTTTGTCTTTAGATAGTAAATGCTTTAGATAATCAAATGTTCAGGTCTTTTTCTTCCTTGAAGATATCCTTCTCCTTCCAAATTTTTGTTGTTTGTTTGCCTTGCAACTTTACTTCTGACAAACTCAAGAAAAATTGTTAATTTTTACTTCGTCCAGAATTTTAGTTGCTGCGAGGCTCTTTTTAGTTCTCTACTTTAAGTTATAAACTGGAACCCAGAATATATTCTTTTAAGTCTTTCCCAAATTGAGATGAAAGGATAGTAGAAAATTTTCTTACTTACCCCTCAAAATATACAAATAAAAAAATATTAAAAATAAGAAATAAGATTTAAAAATATTTACCTGTTAGGAACATGATAAATTATATTTACTTCTATATTTGTGATATTTGAAATTACCTTTAAATTTTAATCTGTTTTTTAATATTCTGCCCAAATAAATAATGTTGATTTTAGGCTAACCTCAATCTTACTCACTGGAATACTTCATTCACCTTCCCTGGAAAAACTGGGTTAGAACCTGAAATATAACTGCATGCCTTGGTTGCAGAGATATGGAATATTAAGGATTGAAAGTGCCTTAGAAATAGATCAGGAGTTCTTATCCAGGACATAAATTAGTTGCAAAATCATATCTCTAGATACTTCTGAAATATTCTAAAGAATGAGTAATTATATTTTATTAAATTATAAAGGTATTATTGTCCTAGGTTATTAAATTTTATTTACTAAGGTTTATATTCTATATTGGGAATAAATATATATATGTGGAATAAATATATATGCATATATATCACATATAGCTTAATAAATATATCTTTGCCCTGTATTCCTAGAGAGATATATCCCGCTGCTCACCAGTTTAATTCCTGTAACTTTAGAACTCAAGTAATATATCTTTTCTTAACAATACAAAGAAAATAAGCAAACAAGATTTTCTGTACCTGAATTGTGTATTAATAACAAAAATCTCAGCATCATCCCTCAAAGAAAAGAATTTACCTCTCATGCTCCATCCTCATGACTATGGCTTTAATTTTCTCTATTGATGGGGTTTCAGCACTAGGACATTAAATCATCACCATTAATAAAATTGATAAATTTATTGGTTATATGAGAGAAATACCTCCTCACAAGTCAAATTTATGGAATTGAGAGAAGCTAAAACTTATTCGCCTTTACATTTTATTAATGTAATAAATAGTTATATTATGATGAATCTTTGTAATTCTTCTCAAGTGGATTCTAAGGGGACTTTTATTCATAAAATAAAAACATTTAATAATATTAAAATTAATAAATACTTGATGCATTTGCTAGAAAATATTGTTAGCTAGATAATATTTATGAGAACAAGAAAATATGAATTAAACATATTAATCATAGTAAAAATATACTGAAAAGTGCAAATAGAAATAAGTGCTAAAATGAGGCCATAAATTTAAAACATGTCACAAATATTAAGTATATACAAATTTCAAAGAGCTTACTTATGATCACTCATATAATTGGGAAAAATATACCAATATAAAATGTAACTGTAACTGAGGCTTAGGTAGATCTGGACAATGAATAAGTGAATTTGTTTTCAAAATTACCCTGCTCTCATTTGTTCATTACCATACACACGTTAAATTGGCTTATCTTACTGAGTTATGTAACTATTTTATTTCCAATACCAAGCTGAATGCATGGCATAAAATTGGTGTTTAATCTATATTTAGTAAATAATTGGATGAATGATATTATACTGTTACGGTTATACTATCATTTGTACTGCAGTGTGCCTTCCGAATAATCCTGAATAAGTTATATTTACATCTACACTTGTGATATGGCAGGCTTCTCTGGCCACAAAAACAAATTTCTTCTATCCCATTTTCTCATTAGCTTTATTTTAGGAAAAAGGTCAATTAAATCAATATATAAATGGTTAAGTTGATTTTAATATACCAATTTTTCAAGAGAGCAGAGACCGTAATGTATATATCTTTGTATATCCAATTAAATTTGGCTTAGAGTGGGAAATGGGGGAAAGGGAGGAGAATATTGATTTTTTCTAGTTCTGTGAACTCTAATATATGAGTTATTGGTTGCACTCTAATCCACCAAGTTGTCTGTCTATATTTCCACTTTTGTCAAAATTGAGATTGGTTGATTCTTTCCATGAATATTTTTATAAAAATGGAAACTTTTAATTTTTTTCTGAATTGTTTAATTTGAAATGTTTGCTTTAATTTTAATACAGTTTTAAATTTCCTTTTAAAACAGAAGTCTATTCTAACATGGAATTTTCAAGATATTATGTAGTCTGCCTTTAAGGTATATTTACAATTGACTCTTGATTTATATAATAACTGTGTGTTCTCTAAAATAATCAAATATTTTTGAAAGTTTCTTCAATTCATAAGTCTAACTAATGCTATTTTTGTAACTAATTTTTTAGAATGTATCAAAATTTTTCTAGTTAAGCATTTAAGAATTGGGTCATGGCTTTCAATTTGCTTTCAATTTTTAATTCTTTTTAATCAAAGATGATAGGATCTTCACTTAAGCACTCTAGAATAAATATATAATGATTTTAAAATCAAGGAAAAATGAATTCAAATGTATCTAAACGATTTTAAATGTTTGTAGCCATTTAACTCTTCTTATCAAAATTTGCAAGTTCTAAGCAGAATTTTTATTTTACCATCTTAAACCATCTTAAAACAAAAAAATAATTACTGAGAGTTATGAAAGCACTCAAGAAATGAACTATGCAAATAAATATAAGTGGGAAATGGTCTTCAGATAAATTATAATCTCCTTAATGAAGTTTTCTACTTTTTATTAAATCTCAGAAAAGTGGCACAGAACAGGTTATTAATGAATCTTTATGTGGCAATTAAAGGTGATTATCATAACTACTTATGCTAATAAACATTAAAAGTGAAATAAATCAAATAGAAGAAAGGTTAAAAGCCTTCCTAGGCACAAAATATATTTATCAATGCAACTCGATAAATGTTCTCTCATTTCTTAACAAAATAATAAAATATTAAGTTAAAATAAATTCCTTAATAACTGGCATTTAAGATCCTACTCTTTTTAAGTTACCTGAACCCAACTGTATAAACTCAGGTTTGGAGAAAACTGGTACATATTTATTAAAGGAAATTATTAGACACACAAAAACACACTTAATATTAATAAAGGTTTGACTCTATCTATCTTGTTTTGGATTTTGAGGCCTAAATTACATTTATTTTATTTTATTTATTTTATTTTAATTTAATTTAATTTAATTTAATTTTATTTTATTTTATGATGACATTAGTTAATGAAATTCAGTAAGTTTCAGCTATACACAGCAAGGCATATATATATATATATTTACACTGTGTATTCACCTCCTATGGTTAAATTTCTTTCTGTCACCACATATTAGACTCACTTTACCCCATCTACCTCCCCTCATCCTCAACTCCTCTCCTCTGGTAATCACTAGACTATAGTTCATGTCCATGAGTCTCTGTATGTCCTGTTCATTTTTTGCTTTTAGGTTTATATCCCACATATAAGTGATGCCATGTGGTTTTCGACTTTTTCTGTCCGGTTATTTTGCTTAGTATGATTACCTTGAGGTCTATCCATATTGTCGCAAATGGCAGTATATCATCTCTTCATATGGCTGAGTAATATTCCATTGTATATATGCACCACAGCTTCTTTATCCAATCATCTATCATAGGACACTTTGGTTACTTCCATGTCCTGGCTACTGTGAATAATGCTGCTATGAACATCCGTGTGCAAATATCTTTATGGATATGAGTTTTCAAGTCTTTGAGGTAAATACTCAGTAGAAGGATTGCTAGATTATATGGTAGATCAATTCTTAGTTTTTTGAGGAACCTCCATACTGTTTTCCATAGTGGCTGTACCAATTTGCAGTCCATCAGCAGTGTATGAGGGGTTCGTTCCTCTCCACGACCTCTCCAACATTTGTTATTACTTGTCCTGTTGATAATAGCTATTCTAACAGGTGCGAGATGGTATCTCATTGTGGTTTTGATTTGTATTTCTCTAATAGCTAGTGACGTTGAGCATTTTTTCATATGTTTGTTGGCCATTTGTATGTCCTCTAGGGAGAAGTGTCTGTTCAGGTTCTCTGCTTATTTTTTTATTGGATCGTTTGTTGTTGTTGTTGTTGTTGTTGTTGTTGTTGTTGTTGTTATTGAATTGTATGAATTCTTTGTATATTTTGGATATTTCACCCTAATCAGAGGCGTAGCTTGCAGATATATTTCCCCATTTGAATGGTTGTCTCTTAACCTTGTTGATGATTTCTTTTGCTGTGCAGAAGCTTTTTAATTTGATGTAGTCCCATTCATTTATTATAGCTTTTACTTCCCTTGCTTTTGAGGTCAAATTCATAAAATCCTTGTTAAGTCCAAGGTCCTTGACTTTCGTTCCTATGATTTCTTCTATGCATTTTATTGTTTCAGGTCTTATATTCAGGTCCTTATTTCATCTTGAGTTAATTTTGGTGTGTGGTGATAGACAACAGCCTCGTTTCATTCTTTTGCAGGTGGCTTTCCAGTTTTTCCAGCACCATTTATTGAAGAGTCTTTTCCTTCCCACTGTATGTTTTTGACTTTTTTGTTGAAAACTATTTGCCCATATAAATATGGGTTTACTTCTGGACTCTCGATTCTGTCCCACTGGTTCGTGTGTCTGTTTTGCTGCCAATACCATGATGTTTTGATTATTGTCGCTTTGTAGTATAATTTGAAGTCAGGCACAGTGATGCCTCCAGTCTCTCATTCTTTTTTTCTTGGGATGACTTTGGTGATTCTGGGTTTTTTTGGTGCTTTCATAGAAATCTGATTTTTTTTTTGTTTGTTTTATTTCTTTAAAAATGCCAATGGGATTTTGATGGGGATTGCATTAAATATGTATAATGCTTTAGGTAATAGGATCATTTTAACTATGTTGATTCTTCCAACCCAAGAACAGGAAATATCTTTCCATTTCTTTGCATCTTCTTCAATTTCTTTCAATAGAGTCTTATCGTTTTCTTTAAAGAGGTCCTTCATATGTTTCATTAAATTTATTCCTAGGTATTTTATGCTTTTGTTGCAATTGCAAAAGGAATTATTTTATCCACTTCTTTTTCTGACACTTCATTATTAGAGTATAGGAACACTATGGATTTTTGAACATTGATTTTGTATCCAGAAACTTTACTGTATTTGCTTATTGTTTCTAGTAGTGTTCTTGTGGAGTCTTTAGGGTTTTCTATATAGAGAATTATGCCATCCACACATAGCGACAGTCTGACTTCTTCGTTTCCTATTTGAATGCCTTTTATATCTTTCTCTTGTCTGATTGCGCTCGCTAGGACCTCCCATGTTATATTGAACAACAGTGGTGATAGTGGGCAGCCTTGCCTTGTTCCTGATCTTAGAGGGACGGTTTTTAGTTTTTCACCATTAAATATAATGTTGGCTGAGTGTGTGTTATGGCTTTATTATGTTAAGATATTTTCCTTCTATATTGATTTTGTTAAGTGTTTTGATCATAAATAGATGCTGTATCTTGTTGAAGCTTTTTCTGCATCTGTTGCTATGATCATATAATTCTTTTTTGTTAATTTGTTTATGTGGTGTATCACATTAATCGATTTACGTATGTTGAACCATCTCTGTGCCCCTGGTATGAAGCCCACTGGATCGTGGCGTATCATCTTTTTAATATGTTGCTGTATTCGGTTCACTAGTATCTTATTTAGAATTGTTGCATCTATGTTTTTGAGAGATATTGGATGTAGTTTTATTTTTTTGTGTTATCTTTACCAAGTTTTAGTATCAGAGTAATATTGACCTCATAAAATGAGTTGGGAAGTATTGCCTTCTCTTTGATTTTTTGGAAGAATTTGAGGAGAAAAGGTATTACATCTTTGAATGTTTGGTAGAATTCACTGGTGAATCCATCTGGTCCTGGACTTTTACTTTTTGGTAGATTTTTGATGATTATTTCAATTTCCATGCTGCTGATCGGTCTATCTAGATTTTCCAGTTCTTCTTGATTCAGTCTTGGAAGGTTGTATTTTTCTAAGTACTGGTCTATTTCTTCTAGGTTATTAAATTTGGTGTTATATACTTTTTTTATAGTATTCTTATGTGATCCTTTGTATTTCTGCAATGTCAGTCATAATTTCCCCTCTTTCATCCTTGATTTTGTTTATTTGTGTCCTTTCTCTTTTTTCTTTAGTGAGTCTAGCCAGGGGTTTGTCAATTTTAACCTTCTCAAAGAACCAGTTCTTTGTTGCATTTATTTTTTCTGTTGTTCTTTTGTTTTCAATTTCATTTATTTCTGCTCTAATTTTGATGATTTC